>NC_069499.1:1254538972-1254786286 GCF_027579735.1 Bombina bombina
TGGGAAAGAAGCTGAATATGAGCTGTAGGAGACGTTGCCAGGCATGAGGGTACAGAGGTCATATCACACAGGAAACACCCCCCCCAGTAGCTACATAAATATGCATTTCATGTTATACAGAACATTTTAAAAAGACTAGTAAACAAATCAAATCAAGAAAAATAAGTGTAGGTTTCTACAACGTTTAATATTAAGGGGACATAAGGACCTGCACTCTCTCCTGCTCCTCGTCGGCTTGGCTTCAGTCCAACTGTCATGCACAACAACAGCACTCTCCACAGCTCCATCGGTCTTGACTCTCGACTCCAATAACGTCCACAGGCCAGGTCCAACTGTCCATGCAGCCAGCGACATATCACATTATATAGTAGGCTAGAGCTAGAGTCTAGACGGCAACCAGAGGGGTGGCGGGTGAATCGTGCATACATAAATTCATATCCGGATTCCGGAAGCGGCTCCCTCAACTTACTGGCCAGGTGGCCACTGGCGGCGCCTCTGGTCAGTCTGGCCCCCTGCCCCCTGGGATGATCATGTCTAGCGTCTGGGAGGAGTCTCAACACTCTCACTATCTGCGCTGCGGGAAGCCGGCAACAAGCCGCCCGTGCCCTAAAGTCTTAGTCAGTGAGAGTGAGTCAATCCGCGTGGCTGTTTCAGTGCTATCAGAGTGCTGTCAGTTTCAGTCAGTCAGTCCGGGACAATGAATGGCGGTACCCGGGACCCGGGACAAACCTTCAAAATGCGGGACTGTCCCGGGCAATACGGGACACGTGGTCACCTTAGTGTGTATGTATGTTTTATGTACATGTGTGTGTATGTGTATATATGTGTGTGTGTGTGTATTTATGTTTTATGTACAGGTAGCCCTCAGTTTACACCGGGGTTAGGTTCCAGAAGAAATGGTTGTAAATCGAAACCGTTGTAAATTGAAACCCAGTTTATAATGTAATTCAATGGGAAGTGAGGGAGTTAGGTTCCAGGCCCCTCTCAAAATTTCATAAGTAACACCTAATACATTATTTTTAAAGCTTTGAAATGAAGACTTTAAATGCTAAACAGCAGTATACACCTAATAAAATAATCACACAACACAGAATACATAATTAAACTAAGTTAAATGAACAAAAACATTTGCTAAACAGCATTATAAACCTAATAAAATAATCACACAACACAGACTTCACTTGCATTTTTTCTGCAAACAGTTCTTTCTATGCATTCCAATCTGGACGGATTTTATAGATAGGAAGATCTTGTTCTTTTGAAATCTGCTCGATAGCTCAGGTCTGGTTAAACTGATTAATTTCAGCTTGCTTGGCTTTGCTGCAACACAAGCAGACAGCTCCACCTACTGGCTATTTTAATCAATGCACTGCTTCTCAATGCTTTTCAATAGCAGTCACATGACTGGAAAAAAAGGTTGTTATTCTGTGTGTGTGTGTATTTATGTTTTATGTATATGTGTGTGTTGTGTATAAAGATTAGCTTTCACAACTGCCTTCTGCATCGGGTTAAAATAAAAGAACGACTTTAAAAAGAGTTGCAGGTACAAGAGAAAAACAATGGCTTGGAAATTAGTGAGCATTCTACTGGAGTTGAACTCAACAGTTTAAAGGTACATGAAACCCAAATTATTTTCTTTCATAATTTAGAAAGAGCATGCAATTTTAAATAAAATTTTAAACATCTTTCCAATTTACTTATATGATCTAATTTGCTTTATTCTATTGATATCCCTTGTTGAAAAGCATATCTAAATAGGCTCAGAAGCAGCACATAGATGTGCCGTGTGATTGGCTCACTTATGTGCATTGCTATTTATTCAACAAAGGATATCTAAAGAATGAAGCAAATTAGATAATAGAGGTAAATTGGAATGTTGTTTAAAATAATATTCTCTATCTGAATCATGAAAGAAAAAAACTAGGTTTCATGTTCCTTTAAAGAGAGAACATACCTTACTTTTTTCTCTCCTTTAATGTGTTACCAATTATCTATTTTACCTACTGGAGTATATTAAATTGTTTTCAAAAAGCTCCAGTACCTTTATTATGTCATTTAAAATTGCTAATTTTACCTGTTGTATCCCCAACTATCTGGAACACTTCAGTACTTAAGTACTGGTTATAGAAAAGCTATGTAAACAAAAAGGTTTAGATTAAATCGTGGTCCCTGTTGGATGTGTAACTAAGTTTATGGTAATATTTCATTGTTCTCTATAAATATTGGTCTTTGAGTAAACCGTGAAAATTAAGATAAGGAGGACTTTGTGTAAATAATTAGATTAGTAAGTTTGCTCTCACTACAAGCTCAGCCCATTTTATTGGGTTGTGGTTTAAATTAGCAGGAGCAGCTATTTCATATACAAAAGTAAGCCTAATGGAATGTTTCTCATACATTTTAAACTTTGGAGTTGGTATAACAAGTAATTGGAAAAATTTTAAGAAAAAAACTATTTTGCAGTGTACTGTTCATTTAATGTTCCTTTAATTAACCTACAGCTGTGTTTCATTTTTAAAGTGCTTTTTAATGCACTCAGACAAAAAAACAAATAATGTTTTCAAAGAATAAAAATCCATTTGGCCTCCTCTTACTAACTAGTATTACTGTGGTGTTTATTTGGCTGCTTTTGCTTATTTAAAAAGTATAAACTGAATTTAAATAATCATCACAATTACATAGCTTAAAATAAATTCTTTGTATGCAAAAATTTCCTTTCAGTTAGTGATTTACCCTGTTTTCTGGGTTTCATGCCTCTTAATAAAATGTAAGCTCTAATAGATTTTGAATCACTATTGTAGATCTGTAGCATTTAAAAACATATTGTGAGTATTTAAATAATACAAATAAAGGGCTGCATTACAAGTGGCGCACTAACTGTTGTGCACAAGCGTTAAGGGATTTACCGCGGCTCTTTACACTTGCTTATTGGTGGTTACATTTGGCTAACCAATAAGCAAGTCTAACCCAGGTACTGAACCAAAATTGGGCCAGCTCCTAAGTTTTATATTCCTGCTTTTTTAAATAAAGTTAAAAAAGAAAAATTAATAACAGGAGTAAATTAGAAGGTTGCCTAAAACTGCATGCTCAATCTGAATCATTAAAAAAATTGGGTTTAGTATCCCTTTAACTCCCGATGTCAGGTAGTTAAACAGTAGGACCGAGATGACTGGATCACCAACCACAAGTGCGGCCCCCATACGAGCACCAAACCACAGCAATCTAATGGTCCTAAAAGGACCATCTAAGTATCTACACTTGTCCGAAACCTGCATACCATTGTGCCCATCCCTCCCGGTACACTGGGTAACCACGGCAATCTGCCATCTGACAAGGAGGCTAACACGTACCACAGGGACAAGACTTAACAGACATGGGATAAGTAGACTGGAAAGAGGTATGAGAAACCCAGCGTTCACCAGTATTATATATACCAATACTCCTCAGAAATGTATATGGATATATGATACCCAGCTCTCCTAAGGCAAACCATGATAAACTTAATTTCTTTATTACAGAGAACCTCTCTCTGCCTACCTCCACAAGACAAGGCAGAGAACTACTGGGGGTAGGGGAAGTGGGAGGGATATTTATAGTTTTGTTTGGTGTGTCTTTGCCTCCTCCTGGTGGCCAGGAATAGTATTTCCCATAGGTTATGAATGTCATCGTGGACTCTCACTGCCAATAGAAGGAAATATTAACATTTCATGTCGGGTTAGCACACATGAGAAAACGCAATCGGGTTTACGCAACTTGTTGGGTGTTAGGTTTTTTCCCCACTTTTCACGCTCCATTGAAGACTATGGGGTATTCTAACTTAGGCTTTATGCGCACAAACGAAAACGTTTTACTTTCAACTTGTAATACAATACCTGACGTGCGCAACAAGCCGAAGTCGAGAGGAGTTAATGTGCGAGCAAGTACAAACTACCATTCTACTCTAATCTAGTTCTAAATGAGTCATTTTAACCAGGTTTTCATTACTGTTGGCCAACATTACATACAGAAAAATATAAATGTAAAAGTAAAAAAAATAAACTTTCATGGTTCAGATAGAGCATGCAATTTTAAGTGGCTTTTCATCAAAGGAAATGAAAAGAGCAAAGCAAATAACATAATATAAATACATTGGAAAGTTATTTAAAATTACATGCTTTATGGAGAAAAAAAAAGTTTAAATAGCACTGTACATTTATATATAGCTACGTAGATGTATATTAAAAATAAAAATTCAATTTTGAGGGAAGTGCTATTTAAACTAATTATTATCTAACCTTCAGCTTACCTTCAGTTTAGCGCTTGAGCAAAAGCCAGAAGAGGGTTTTGTTAGTTTAGCAATAACTTTTAACTTTCTACTTTACAAGAATAGGAGTGCTATTAATTCAACTTGAGCGGTATTAGCACTTTATTTTTGCACTCCACTTGTAACCTACCCTATAGTAAAGTTTATTATAGTTTTCACTTTCAATGTTTTCAATGTTTTTCAAAAGTTGTTGGCATCTTTAACTTGCAAATTTATATTATTTGTATTCAACTCTATGTTTAAAACAAATTGTTACAAAACAGAATGTTTAGAAAAATCATCTGGTGGATATCTATCCCAGCTTTTCGTTTTATCCATAAATCTCCCATATCCTGTTAGAAACAAACACCTGGAGAGCACAACCAAAAAAATGATCTCCTTGTCTTGACTTTGTCTAGTCTCACATATTGTTTTGGCCAATTACTCAATACACAAACCTGTTTGATCTTAATAGAAATATAAACATATATCAGATAAAATTCCCCTAAAACTATTATCTGAAAAGATTTACTATATGTTTGCATTTAAACAACAACCCGTCTAGCTATTGAATAGTCTGTCTCTTGGCTAGTAGTTCAGCTGATTGGAAGTTTGATTTCGCCTCCTGTCTTTGATGAATTCCCTTCATCTTTTTTCTCCCTTTCTATTTGTTTTCAGACTACAGACATAAGATTGAATATGTTTGTTTTATTGATAGTTGGTCAAAATACAGTGCAGGATTATGCATATACTAAAATAGATTACTGTGGTACAGTAAATTACTTTTTAGATCAGTTTCATGACACTTTTATTTCCATGTTTTGTTATATTTTATTTAAAGGGACACTCAGGTCAAATTAAATTTTCATGATTCAGATACAGCATGTAATTTTAAACAACTTTCCAATTTACTTCCATTAAAAAAATGTGCACAGTCTTTTATATTTACCCTTTTTGAGTCACCAGCTCCTACTGAGCATGTGCAAGAATTCACAGACTATACGTATATGCATTTGTGATTGGCTGATGACTGTCACATGGTACAAGGGGAGTGGAAATATACATAACTGAAATTTGTTAGAAAAAAATCTACTACTCATTTGAAATTCAGAGTAAATGCTATTGTATTGTCTTGTTATCTTGCATTTGTTGATTATGCAAATCTACTGTGTTTACTGGGTCCTTTAAGTAAAAACATCAAAAGCAGCTCCTCCCAACATTTTAAATTCCAAAAAGAAACACTTTTTCTCCCATCATGATGAAGTGGGGTGTAGACAGGAAAGGATGTCCCTTAACACAAACCATGTGACTATTAGAAAAAAATTATCAATATGACCCTCATGTATTTTAATCAGAAAACACAATAGCCAGAATAATATGTTGTATAGTAAATATAAGGGGCTGCATTGGTCTGATGTGGGTATACAGCTGACAAAAAGGTGATAAGGCTTTATGATCTAATGTGGCTTGCATGGAGGCTTGCGTGGCTATCTGAGATTAGTGATGTCGCGAACTTAAAAATTTCGGTATTGTTCGCGAACCGACGAACCGAGCGAACCGCCATTGAATTCAATAGGCAGGCGAACTTTAAAACCTACAAGGACTCTTTCTGGCCACAATAGTGATGGAAAAGTTGTTTCAAGGGGACTAACACCGGGACTGTGGCATGCTGGAGGGGGATCCCTGGCAAAACTCCCATGGAAAATTACATAGTTTATGCAGAGTCTGCTTTTAACCCATAAAGGGCCTAAATCACCTAACATTCCCAAATTGTTTGCAATAACGTGCTTTAAAACATCAATTATGATGTCGTATCTATCAGGTAGTGTAAGGGTTACGGCCGCTTCACAGTGACAGAGCAAACTCCAAGTGTAACGCACCGCAATCAACCGCAAACAGTCCACTTGCACAACCACAAGATAGATAGATTTGATAGATAGATAGATACATAGATTACATAGCTCAATCGATGCAATATACATATGATCGATACACTGTACATAGATCAATAGATGCAATATACATTTGATAGATACGAATTACATCTATCAATAGATGCAATATACATTTGAGAGATACAAATGTTATCGAATCAAAGATGCAATATACATTTTATAGATACGAATGACATCAACCAAAATATGTAATATACATTTTATAGATACGAATTACATCGATCAATAGATGCAATCTACATTTGATAGATACGTTTGATAGTTCGATCGATTTGATAGATAAATAAATCGATTTAAAATATATATAATTTCCCTGACAGAGTATAACAATAAGACATGCGGTCTGTGACCCGTGGTGTGTTAAGTAGTACTATTCTTAGCAGTTTACTACAACCTGTTACTCCCTCTATCGGGGGAGGTCTATATGGCCTTCATTTTTGGAACCGGGAGATGGAAGAAGATGATTGTTCTGTCCTCCTACTTCAAATTTGTCAAAAACACAAGTGGCTGTCTCAAAACAGTCCGGACAGAAGATAGATCGATAGATAGGATAGATAGATATACATAGATTGATAGTTAGATAGAATCGATAGAAGAGAAATAGATAGATTTGTTAGATATACAATTACCCTGATAAAGTATAATAATTAAACATGCGGTCTTGGACCCATGGTAACTAGGTTGTGTTAAGTAGTACTATTCTTAGCACTTTCAGCTCTGTAACTCCCCCTATTGGTGGAGGTCTATATGGCGGTTATGATTACCCTGACAAAGTATAACAACAAGACACGCGGTCTGGGACCCATGGTAATTTTGTTGTGTTAAGTCAAACTTTTCTTATCACTTTAATCCCTCTTACCCCCCCTTTTGTTGGAGTTCTATATGGCCTGCATGATTAGCCTGACAAATTATAACAAGAAAACATCTGGTCTGGGACCCATGGTAACTAGGTTGTGTTTAAGTAGTACTATTCTTAGAACTGTAATCCCTGCCTGGCACACAGGCTGGCAGGCAGGAGGAAAATGCAATTCAAGGACACTAGTAAACTGAATATTGACAGTCAAAACAGTGATGATTGACAATTTTTGCAATACTGTTAAAATAAATATGATTGCTGGGAATAATTGGCTAGTTGGGCCTGTCACACAGGCTGGCAGGCAGGAGGAAAGTGCAATTCAATGGCACGAGCAAACTGAGGATTCAGAACAATAATTAAAAAATTTTTTAATTATTAAGAATATTGTGACAACAAATATGATCGATGTAAATAGTTGGCTCGTCGGCCTGGCACACAGGCTGGCAGGCAGGAGGAAAGTGCAATTCAATGGCACGAGCAAACTGAGGATTCAGAACAACAATCAACATTTTTTTTATTTTAATTATTACCAATACTGTGACAAAAAATATGATTGGTGTAAATAGTTGGCAAGTCGGCCCGGCACACAGGCTGGCAGGCAGGAGGAAAGTGCAATTCAATGGCACGAGCAAACTGAGGATTCAGAACAACAATCAAAAAATGTTTTATTTTAATTAATAACAATACTGTGACAACAAATATGATTGCTGGCACTAATTGGCTAGTTGGGCCTGGCACACAGGCTGTCAAGCAGGAGGAAAGTGCAATTCAATGGCACGAGCAAATTGAGGATTCAGAATAACAATAAAAAACTTTTTAATTTTAATTATTAACAATACTGTGACAACTAATAACTAAGATTGGTGTAACTAGTTGGCAAGTTGACCTGGCACACAGGATAGCAAGCAGGAGGAAAATGCAATTCAAGGACACTAGTAGACTGCAGATTGACAGTCAAAACAGTGATGATTGACAATTTTTGCAATACTGTTAAAAGAAATATGATTGCTGGCACTAATTGGCTAGTTGGGCCTGGCACACAGGCTGGCAGGCAGGAGGAAAGTGCAATTCAATGGCACGAGAAAACTGAGGATTCAGAACAACAATCAAAAAAATTTTTATTTTAATTATTAACAATACTGTGACAACAATTATGATTGGTGTAAATAGTTGGCAAGACAGCCTGGCACACAGGCTGGCAGGCAGGAGGGAAGTGCAATTCAATGGCACGAGCAAACTGAGGATTCAGAATAACAATCAAATTTTTTTTAATTATAATTATTAACAATACTGTGTCAACAAATAAGATTGGTGTAACTAGTTGGCAAGTCGGCCTGGCACACAGGCTGGCAGGCAGGAGGAAAATGCAATTTGAGGACACTAGTAGACTGCAGATTGACAGTCAAAACAGTGATGATTGAAAAAAAATTCTATAGTGTTAAAAGAAATATGATTGCTGGCACTAATTGGCTTAGCTAGTTGGGACTGGCACACAGGCTGGCAGGCAGGAGGAAAGTGCAATTCAATGGCACGAGAAAACTGAGGATTCAGAATAACAAGCAAAATTTTTTACATTTTAATTATTAACAATACTGTGACAACAAATATGATTGGTGTAAATAGTTGGCAAGTCGGCCTGGCACACAGGCTGGCAGGCAGGAGGAAAGTGCAATTCAATGGCACGAGCAAACTAAGGATTCAGAATAACAATCCAAAATTTTTTATTTTTAATTATTAACAATACTGTGACAACAAATAAGATTGGTGTAACTAGTTGGCAAGTCGGCCTGGCACACAGGCTGGCAGGCAAGAGAAAAATGCAATTCAAGGACACGAGTAGACTGCAGATTGACAGTCAAAACAGTGATGATTGACAATTTTTGCAAGACTGTTAAAAGAAATATGATTGCTGGCACTAATTGGCTAGTTGGGCCTGGCACACAGGCTGGCAGGCAGGAGGGAAATGCAATTCAATGGCACAAGAAAACTGAGGATTCAGAATAACAATCAAAACATTTTAAATTTTAATAATTAACAATACTGTGACAACAATTATAATTGGTGTAAATAGTTGGCAAGTCGGCCTGGCACACTGGCTGGCAGGCAGGAGGAAAGTGCAATTCAATGGCACGAGCAAACTGAGGATTCAGAATAACAATCAAATTTTTTTTAATTATTAACAACACTGTGACAACAAATATGATTGGTGTAACAAGTTGGCAAATCAACCTGGCACACAGGCTGGCAGGCAGGAGGAAAATGCAATTCAAGGGCACTAGGAGACTGCAGATTCACGGTCAAAACAGTGATGATTTACAATTTTTTCAAGACTGTTAAAAGAAATATGATTGCTAGAACTACTTGGCTAGTTGGGCCTGGCACACAGGCTGCCAGGCAGGAGGAAAGTGCGATTCAATGGCACGAGAAAACTGAGGATTCAGAATAACAATCAAATAATTTTTTATTTTAAATAATAACAATACTGTGACAACAAATATGATTGGTGTAACTAGTAACACAGGCTAGCAGGCAGGAGGGAACTGCAATTCAATGGCACTACTAGACTACAGATTCACAGTAAAAAAATTGATGATTTACAATTTTTTCAATACTGTTTAAACAACTATAATTGGTGGCACTAATTGGCTAGTTGGGACTGGCACACAGGCTGCCAGGCAGGAGGAAACTGCAATTCAATGGCACTAGGAGACTGAAGATTTGCAGTCAAAAAAATTATGATTTAATTTTTTTTATATACTGTTACAAGAAATATGATTGGTGGCACTAATTGGCTAGTTGGGCCTGGCACACAGGCTGGCAGGCAGGAGGAAAGTGCAATTCAATGGAACAAGCCAAATGATGATTCACAATCGAACAATGTTTAATTTTAAATATTAACAATACTGTTACAACATCTATGATTGGTGGCACTAATTGGCTAGTTGGGCCTGGAAAACACGCTGGCAGGCAGGAGGAAAGTGCAATTCAATGGCACGAGCAAACTGATGAATCACAAGCGAACAATTTGTAATTTTAAAGATTAACAATACTGTTACAACAACTATGATTGGTGGCACTAATTGGCTAGTTGGGCCTGGCACACAGGCTGTCAGATATGTCGTGGCTGGTAGGTAGGGCAGCAATTTAACACAGTATGCTGTGTAAGTGAGAAAAACACAGGCCTGATAGAAAATTAAGTTAGATTACACTAGCAAAATAATTTTAAATTTTATATTTTAATATTAAAATAATGTTAAGAAGTGCACTGCACATATGAGTGGTCGCACTGGCTGGCTGCTACGTAGGTCAGCAATTAACAACAGTATGCTGTGTAAGTCAGATAGACAGTTAGACACAGGCCTGATAGAAAATAAAATTAGATTACACTAGCATAATGATTTAAAGATTTTTTGGGGGAATTTAAAGAAAAAGGTTAAGCACATATGAGTCGTGGCTGATAGCCTTGGAAGGGCAGCTATTAAAAACAGTAGGCTCTGTAAGTCAGATACACACACGCCTGATAGAAAATACTATTAGATTACACTAGAAAAATGATTTAAATTTTTTTTTTTGGGGGGGGGTTAAAAAAAGGTTAAACACATATGAGTCGTGGCTCATAGACTAGGGAGGGCAGCAAGTAAACACAGTATGCTCTGTATGTCAGCAAAACACACAGGCCTGATAGAAAATGATATTAGATTACACTAACAAAAAAATTTAAACGTTTTTTTTTTTTAATTTAAAATAAGGTGAAGCAGATATGAGTGGTGGCTGCCAGGCACAGAGCAATTAACCAAAAAACTGAAAAAAAACTGAAGTATATTAATGCTGTGTGAGCCTGACAGACACAGGCCTGATAGAAAATGTAATTAGATTACACTAGCAAAATAATTTCAAATTTTTGTTGGTTAAATTTAAACTAATGTTGTTAGGCAGATATCAGTGGTGGCAGTAATCACAGCATATGCTGTGAGCCTTACACACAGGCTGAAAGCCAGGCAAATGCTAATAAAAATACGAAAAAAACAACAACAAAAAACGGCTCGAATTATAGCCCTAAATGGGGCTTTTTGGGGTGCTGTCCTTGCAGCAGAGATGAGATGAGTCCTTCTGGACTGTAGTGGACACTAATACACTAGCCTAGCTATCTATTTCCCTATAATGTCAGCAGCACAAAAACAACACGTCCTCTCACTAAGAAAGCAAGGTCGTTATGAGTCTAAAATGGCGGCTTCCAAGGAGCTGGGAGGGTCTGTGAGGGAGTGTCTCATGTTGATTGGTTCTAATGTGTCAGAAGGCTGTGACATACAGGGTCAAAGTTTCCTCAATGATGACACATAGGGGGCGGATCGAACATCGCATGTGTTCGCCCACAGCCGCGAAGGCGAACATACTATGTTCGCCGTGAACCGTTCGCGGGCGAACAGTTCGGGACATCACTATCTGAGATCTGATTTGGGTATGTGGCTGATTTTAAAGGGCCAATAACTACAGAACCAGTTGTCTGATCTGAGGTGTGATGTTATTGTGTGGCTTTATTTGATATACAAATCAGACCTCAGATCAGAACACAAATGCAAACATCAGATATTGAGCATGACTCAATAGTCAGACATTCGCAAATGTGGCTTATTAGCTGTCCTCCTGGAGTGCCCTTCTACAGGCCTGGTTATTCACTTGATGTGTCCTGGGGTCCTCATGATGTGACAACCTGCTTAAATACCCTGCCTACAATGGTACTATTACTTCTAAGTGCCTGTGCAATGTATTTTACTGGCTGCTTGTGTAGCCACCAATCAAAGTGAGTGAAGGTTCCACACACTTAAAACTGGGCTAGGAAGCCCCAGAACTCACTGCTACTAGTTGATGTTTAGCTTCCTTATTGGTGCCTGTTGCCAGCCAGGCACCATAGAAAACATTAGTGACAAATGGTAGGGGGTACAGAGACAACTGGAACAGATTAAAGAACTATGCTGGACAGCAGAACAAGACCAATTTAGAACTATTGTAGCCCTATCATATTAGACACTGAATTTACTGTAATTCTAAAAAAAAAACTAATACTTATTTCACTATTATTGTGTTTTGTTTTGTTTTCATAAATAGAATGCAACATTTGAAATAGAGAAATTAACATTTGCTGTATAGAAACATTCTCTGGTAGAAATTATGCTAAGGGTAGCATTCATTCTACCTTCTAAATGTCAGTTTTCAAACATTTACTGTATTCCTAATTACAAGTTTATGTTTCATTTCAAGTTGATTTAACATATACAGAGCATCTGTATACAGATGTCTATGCTGATTACAGTGTGCATCACTTCATGACACAGCTGCAGCTCAAAACAAAATGGTGGAAAACTTGATGGATCATAATTTAAACATGCAGGACGATGTTAAAAGAGTATGTCTTAACCATTCACAGAAGAAATGCCTGAAGCTTTAAACGAATAATTGCATATTTGTGGATCCTTCTGGAAACATACAATTATTGCTTTGTAACTAAACTAATCAAACATGTCTGGATGTTATAATTATAACGATGAGTTCCAAACTCCTTCCTTTCAGGCTATTTAGGAACTAGCTTGTTATGCAAAATATGATGTGCACAGGAAGACAAGGAAACCAGGTTGCACGAAAAAGTTAAAGGCTACACAAACCCTATATTTAAAAAAGTATCGTTTAGGTGGCATCTGTGACATATAATTAAACAAAAAATGACAAACATTAAATTGTAGTAAAGCAATGAGAACTGCAGTATAACATTTAATTTACTTTGTTTCCTAGTCATATCCAGAAAGAAGTGCTGTATGGTACTGGGGGAAGAAAAATAAATGATAAAATACCTGTCACTTTATTTAATTATTATTAGTTAGCTTCAGGTCTTGCTTTTTTAGCTTTTTCTGTCAGAAAATGTGAGTTTTTGAATTGCCTAAAGAATTGAATGCATTTGAATTACTTTAAAAATGAAGGCCCCTATATTATAAGCAGAGTTATAACTGCGCTCAAGGTAAATCAATAGCACACCAATGTTTGGCTGGTGATACAAGTTGAAAGTGAAAATTTAGCACAAGAGCGAAAGACTCAGGCGCGCTAACAACTGGAGGTTGGATAATGTGAAAACACTAACTCCTTTTCTCATATACTTCTATGGGGTGAGTAACAAAAAGCCTTTTCTCTTTTCACTTGAGTGCTAACCTGAAGGTTCGATGGGCCAACTGCGCTAAAGCCAAAGGTGTGTTAGGAATACTTCAAATACCTATGTTCTACACTTAGAAGAAAATGTTATTTTTAATTAACTAAAGATAGATAGATAGATAGATAGATAGATAGATAGATAGATAGACAGACAGACAGATAGTGATGTCGCAAATTGTTCGCTGGCGAATAGTTCCCAGCGAACATAACTTGTTTGCATTCGCAGTGGCGGGCGAACATATGCGATGTTCAATCCGCCCCCTATTCGTCATCATTGAGTAAACTTTGACCCTGTATCTCACAGTCTGCAGACACATTACAGCCAATCAGCAGCAGATACTCCCTCCCAGACCCTCCCAGCTCCTGGGCAGCAGCCATTTTAGATTCATTCTGATCCTGCATTGTTAGTGAGAGGAGAGACAGTGTAGCTGCTGCTGATTTTTTAGGGAAATTGATAGCTAGGCTAGTGTATTCAGTGTCCACTACAGTCCTGAAGGACTCATCTGATCTCTGCTGTAAGCACAGCACCCCAAAAAGCCCTTTTTAGGGCTAGAACCTCTTTTTTTTTTTTTTGCCTGTGTAATTTTGACTGTGAAAAATCAGTCTGCTAGTGTAATCTAATTGCAGTTGCCTGCCTGCCAGCGTGTGTGCCAGGCCCACTTGTCAACTAGTGCCACCATTCATATCTGTTGTAACAGTAGTGTAAATATTTTTTTTTAAAAACTTTTTTGACTGTGAAACATCAGTCTGCTAGTGTAATCTAATTGCAGTTGCCTGCCTGCCAGCGTGTGTGCCAGGCCCACTTGCCAACTAGTTCCACCACTCATATCTGTTTTAACAGTAGTGTAAATATTTTAAAAAAAAACTTTTTTTGACTTTGAAACATAAGTCTGCTAGTGTAATCTAATTGCAGTTGCCTGCCTGCCAGCGTGTGTGCCAGACCCATTTGCCAACTAGTGCCACCACTCATATTTGTTGTAACAGTAGTGTAAATATTTTTAAAAAAAATTTTTGACTGTGAAACATCAGTCTGCTAGTGTAATCTAATTGCAGTTGCCTGCCTGCCAGCGTGTGTGCCAGGCCCACTTGCCAACTAGTGCCACTACTCATATTTGTTGTAACAGTAGTGTAAATATTTAAAAAAAAAACTTTTTTGACTGTGAAACATCAGTCAGCTAGTGTAATCTAATTGCAGTTGCCTGCCTGCCAGCGTGTGTGCCAGGCCCACTTGCCAACTAGTGCCACCACTCATATCTGTTGTAACAGTAGTGTAAATATTTAAAAAATAAACTTTTTTGACTGTGAAACATCAGTCTGCTTTTTTGTGTCAGGCTCACAGCGTATACTGTGCCCACTTGCCCAGTGCCACCACTCATATGTTGTTTAATAGTAGTGTAAGTGTACATTTAAAAAAAATAAACTTTTTGGATTGTGAAACATCAGTCTGCTTTTTTGTGTCAGGCTCACAGCGTATACTGTGCCCACTTTTTTTTTGCCTGTGTAATTTTGACTGTGAAAAATCAGTCTGCTAGTGTAATCTAATTGCAGTTGCCTGCCTGCCAGCGTGTGTGCCAGGCCCACTTGTCAACTAGTGCCACCATTCATATCTGTTGTAACAGTAGTGTAAATATTTTTTTTAAAAAACTTTTTTGACTGTGAAACATCAGTCTGCTAGTGTAATCTAATTGCAGTTGCCTGCCTGCCAGCGTGTGTGCCAGGCCCACTTGCCAACTAGTTCCACCACTCATATCTGTTTTAACAGTAGTGTAAATATTTTAAAAAAAAACTTTTTTTGACTTTGAAACATAAGTCTGCTAGTGTAATCTAATTGCAGTTGCCTGCCTGCCAGCGTGTGTGCCAGACCCATTTGCCAACTAGTGCCACCACTCATATTTGTTGTAACAGTAGTGTAAATATTTTTAAAAAAAATTTTTGACTGTGAAACATCAGTCTGCTAGTGTAATCTAATTGCAGTTGCCTGCCTGCCAGCGTGTGTGCCAGGCCCACTTGCCAACTAGTGCCACTACTCATATTTGTTGTAACAGTAGTGTAAATATTTAAAAAAAAAACTTTTTTGACTGTGAAACATCAGTCAGCTAGTGTAATCTAATTGCAGTTGCCTGCCTGCCAGCGTGTGTGCCAGGCCCACTTGCCAACTAGTGCCACCACTCATATCTGTTGTAACAGTAGTGTAAATATTTAAAAAATAAACTTTTTTGACTGTGAAACATCAGTCTGCTTTTTTGTGTCAGGCTCACAGCGTATACTGTGCCCACTTGCCCAGTGCCACCACTCATATGTTGTTTAATAGTAGTGTAAGTGTACATTTAAAAAAAATAAACTTTTTGGATTGTGAAACATCAGTCTGCTTTTTTGTGTCAGGCTCACAGCGTATACTGTGCCCACTTGCCCAGGGGCACCACTCATATTTTGTTTAATAGTAGTGTAAGTGTACATTTAAAAAAAAAATGACAGGCAGAGGCAGGCCACCCCACAGGTGACGTCGTGGTCGTGGTGCTGTGATTCCCTTTGTCCCTACAATAATGCCCAGTGTTCAGAGGCCACTTACCATGAATGCGAAAAGTTCTGAGGAGGACCTAGTTGACTGGCTAGCTAACACAGGACACCCAATCTTCTACAGCTTCCGCTCGGAACCTTGACCCACCATCCATCTCCAGCTTAGCTTCGGGCACCTCTCAAGTGACCACTCGCCCGCCTGCCACCACCACCAACACTAGCACCACAGCCGCTTCACTTGATCTGTCAGAGGAGTTATTGACACATCAGTTTGAAGAAATGAGTGATGCACAACCATCATTGACAGAGGATGTAGATAACAGTGATATGTCTTAGTCAGGCAGCATTACAGACATGGACGTACGGTGTGATGATGATGATGTTGTACCCGCTGCTGCTTCCTTTGTTGATTTGTCAGATACAAGTGAAGCGGTTGATGATGATGCAGCCGTGGATGTCACGTGGTTGCCCGCTAGAAGAGAAGAAGAAGAGGGGGAAAGTTCAGATGGGGAGACAGAGAGGAGGAGGAGGAGACGAGTTGGAAGCAGGGGGAGGTCGTCGCAAGGAGCTAGTGGCACAGTCAGACAGCATGCATCGGCACACGGGGTCAGACAGACAGCACGCCAATCAACGCATGCTGTTGCCACCACCAGAATGCTGTCATCGCAGAGCTCAGCAGTGTGGCATTTTTTTTGTGTGTCTGCCTCTGACAACAGTGATGCTATTTGCAACCTGTGAGTCGTGGGAAGTCCAACACCCACCTAGGTACAACTGCTTTGCGAAGGCACATGATCTCACATCACAAACGCCAATGGGATGGACACATGAGTAGAAGCAGCACACAAACTCAAAGCCATCCTCCTCCTGGCCCAGCATCTTCAGCCATGTCAACCACTGCTGTCCTCCTTGCCCCCTCTCAACCATGAGCCACTCCGTCTCTCTTCCGTAGCAGTTCCTGCTCATCTGCCCACAGTCAGGTGTCTGTCAAGGACATGTTTGAGCGTAAGAAGCCAATGTCCCAAAGTCACCCCCTTGCCCGGCGTCTGACAGCTGGCTTGTCTGAACTCTTAGCCTGCCAGCTTTTACCATACAAGCTGGTGGAGTCTGAGGCATTCAAACAATTTGTAGCTATTGGGACACCGCAGTGGAAGGTACCCGGCCGAAATTTCTTTGCACAAAAGGCAATCCCCAACCTGTACTCGATTGTCTGAAAGGAAGTAATGGCATGTCTGGCACACAGTGTTGGGGCAAGGGTCCATCTGACCACTGATAGCTGGTCTGTAAAGCATGGTCAGGGCAGGTATATCACCTACACTGTGCATTGGGTAAACCTGCTGACGGCTGCCAAGCATGGAATGCGTGGCTCTGCAGAGGAGTTGGTGACAACGCCACGACTTGCAGGCAGGCCTGCTGCCACCTCCTCTACTCCTCCTACTCCATCCTCTTCCATAACCTTTTCCTCGGCTGAGTTCTCTTCTGCTGCTGCGTCTTGCTCCACATCAACGGCACCCCCCCAGCTCCGCAGGTACTATTCCACATCCCGGATACGACAGTGTCACGCCGTCTTGGGGTTGACTTGCCTGAAAGCAGAGAGTCACACCAGAACAGCACTCCTGTCCGCCCTGAACGCACAGGTGGATCAGTGGCTGACTCCGCACCAACTGGAGATCGGCAAAGTGGTTTTTGACAACGGAAGTAATATGGTGGCAGCATTGAAATTGGGCAAGTTGACACATGTGTCGTGCATGGCACATGTGTGTAATCTGATCGTACAACACTTTGTGCATAAGTACCCAGGCTTACAGGACGTCCTGTAAGCAGGCCAGGAAGGTGTGTGGCCATTTGAGGCGTTCCTACACGGCCATGGCGCACTTTTCGGATATCCAGCGGCGAAACAACATGCCAGTGAGGCGCTTGATTTGCGACAGCCCGACACGTTGGAATTCAACAATCCTAATGTTTGACCGCCTGCTCCAACAAGAAAAAGCCGTTAACGAGTATTTGTATGACCGGGGTGCTAGGACAGCCTTTGCGGAGCTGGGAATTTATTTCCCATGTTACTGGGTGCTCATGCACAATGCCTGTAGGCTCATGCGTCCTTTTGAGGAGGTGACAAACCTAGTCAGTCGCACCGAAGGCACCATCAGCGACATCATACCATTTGTTTTCTTCCTGGAGCGTGCCCTGCAAAGAGTGCTGGATCAGGCCGTAGATGAGCGTGAAGAGGAAGAGTTGTGGTCACCATCACCACCAGAAACAGCCTTATCAGCATCGCTTGCTTGACCAGCGGCAACGCTGGAAGAGGATTGTGAGTCAGAGGAGGAATATGGCTTTGAGAAGGAGGAGGAAGACCAACCACAACAGGCATCCCAGGGTGCTCATTGTCACCTATCTAGTACCCGTGGTGTTGTACGTGGCTGGGGGGGAAGAAGATACCTTCAGTGAGATTACTGAGGATGAGGAACGGGACATGAGTAGCTCGGCATTCAACCTTGTGCAAATGGGGTCTTTCATGCTGTCGTGCCTGTTGATTGACCCTTGTATAAAAAAGCTGAAGGAGAACGACCTATTCTGGGTGTCCACGCTACTAGACCCCCGATATAAGCATAAAGTGCCTGAAATGTTACCAAATTACCGCAAGTCGGAAAGGATGCAGCTGTTCCAAACTAAATTAAAAAGTATGCTTTACACAGCATATAAGGGTGATGTCACAGCACAACGGGAATCTAACAGGGGAAGAGGTGAAAGTAATCCTCCGACTCCCACGAGCATGCCGGCAAGGACAGGACGCTTTACAGACGTGTTGTTGATGGAGGACATGCAGAGCTTTTTAACTCCTATGCATCGCCACAGCCCTTCGGGGTCCACCCTCAGAGAATGACTCGACCAACAGGTAGCAGACTACCTCGCCTTAACTGCAGATCTTGACACTCAGAGTAGCGATGAACCCCTTGACTACTGGGTGTGCAGGCTTGACCTGTGGCCTGAACTATCCCAATTTGCAATAGAACTTCTGGCCTGCCCCGCTTCAAGTGTCCTGTCAGAAAGGACCTTCAGTGCAGCAGGAGGTATTGTGACTGAGAAGAGAAGTTGCCTAGGTCAAAAAAGTCTAGATTACCTCACCTTTATTAAGATGAATGAGGGATGGATCCCGAAGGGACTGACATTGGGCAATACATTCGAGTAAAAAAGGCCTGATGACTCTGAGATGAGCTGCCTTGGGCTAAAAATGGTCCACACGCTGCTGTACTTTATCTTCGAATGCCGGATGACTTGCGTGACTTATCCGCCACCAATTAGGGTTCAAGCTGCAATGTTTTAGGGCACTTTCTGCCTGGGAATCAAACATCAATTTTTCTGGCCGCTGCTACAGCAGCGGCTGCAACAATATCTAATATTTCAGGCATGTGTACATGCCTAATTTTTCTGGCCTCTGGTGCAGCACTGTGGCTTCAAAAACCAAACCAATAAAAAAGGCACATAACAGGGATTAAAGGGACAGTCAAGTATAAATTGAACTTTAATTATTCAGATAGGACTTTTAATTTTAATTGACTTTCCAATTTACTTTTATCATCAAATTTGCTTTTTTCTCTTGGTATTCTTAGTTTAAACTAAACATAGGTAGGCTCATATGCTAATTTCTAAGCCTTTGAGGGCTGCCTCTTATCACATGCTTTTTAAATCTCTTTTCAACACAAAGAGACAGAAAGTACATGTGGGCTATATAGATAACACTGTGTTCAGGCACAGAAAGTTATTTAAGATCTAGCACAATACAATGCTAAATTTAAGACAATAGATAATAAACAGTCACAGTCATGTGATCAGGGGGCTGGAAGAAGGTTCCTAGATACAAGGTAATCACAAACGTAAAAAGTATATTAATATAACTGTGTTGGTTATGCAAAACTGGGGAATGAGTAATAAAGGGATTATCTATCTTTTAAAACAATAACAATTCTATGGTTGACTGTCCCTTTAAACTGATAGGAATATTACTACTTAACACACCACTACTATATGGTGGCACATTAGATTGCACGCGCAGTGCCCCAAATTTGAAGTTGGAGGACCGACCAAGCATCTTTTTCCATCTCCCGGTTCCTAAAATCCATGCCATATACACGTCCCTTGATAGGGGATGGAACAGGGATTAAACTGATAGGAATAGTACTACTTAACACACCTTATAATAATGCAGAGAGAGGCAACGCAGAGAGAGGAGTCTGAAGAAGAGGAGTCAGAGGAGGAAGGTGACTTTGAGGAGGGGAAAGACCAAACACAGCAGGCGTTCCAGGGGGCTTGTTGTCACCTTTCAGGGACCCTTGGTGTTGTACGTGGCTGGGTGGAGGAAGAGACCTTCAATGACATCAGTGAGGACAAGGAACAGGACATGGCTAGCTTGGTATCCAACCTTGTGCAAATGGGGAGTTTGTAGTTGTGCAAATGGACTGTGTGCGGTTGTTTGCGGTGCGTTAAAGGGACAGTCTAGGCCAAAATAAACTTTCATGATTCAGATAGAGCATGTAATTTTAAACAGTTTTCCAATTTACTTTTATCACCAATTTTGCTTTGTTCTCTTGGTATTCTTAGTTGAAAGCTTAACCTAGGAGGTTCATATGCTAATTTCTTAGACCTTGAAGCCCACCTCTTTCAGATTGCATTTTAACAGTTTTTCACCACTAGAAGGTATTAGTTCACGTATTTCATATAGATAACACTGTGCTCGTGCACGAGAAGTTATCTGGGAGCAGGCACTGATTGGCTAGACTGCAAGTCTGTCAAAAGAACTGAAAAAAGGGGCAGTTTGCAGAGGCTTAGATACAAGATAATCACAGAGGTTAAAAGTATATTATTATAAATGTGTTAGTTATGCAAAACTGGGAAATGGGTAATAAAGGGATTATCTATCTTTTAAAACAATAAAAATTCTGGTGTAGACTGTCCCTTTAAACGGGGAGTTTGGTCTGTCACTGTGAAGCGGGCGTAACCCTTACACTACCTGATCGATACAACATCATACCTGATGTTTTAAAGCACGTTATTCCAAACAATTTAGGAATGTTAGGTGATTTATGCCCTTTGTGGCTTAAAACCAGACTCTGCATCAACTATGTAATTTTCCATGGGAGTTTTGCCATGGATCCCCCTCCGGCATGCCACAGTCCAGGTGTTAGTCCCCTTGAAACAACTTTTCCATCACTATTGTGGCCAGAAAGAGTTCCTGTGGGTTTAAAAATTCGCCTGCCCATTGAAGTCAATGGGGGTTCGCCCGGGTTCGCGAATTTTTGGCGAAGTTCGCGTTCGCTGTTCGCGAACCCAAATTTTTAGGTTTGTGACATCACTACAGACAGATAGATATAAATATATACAGTATATATATATATATATTTGTATGAATATATACATATATATATATATATATTGTATTTATATTTATATATATATATATATATTTATAAATATTTTTATATATACAATTAAGAATAAAAATACAAATTTCTTCTAAGTGAAAAACAAGAATTTCAAGTATTTCTATAAAAAAACATTAAAATTATTTAAAAATGAAATCGCATATTTTAAGGTATTTGACTGGGAAAGTGAATATTCATGTTTATGTGTGTATATACAGTCATATGCAAAAGTTTAGGCACCCCTGACAATTTCCATGATTTTCATTTATAAATAATTGGGTGTTTGGATTAGCAATTTCATTTTGATCTATCAAATAACTGAAGGATGCAGTAATATTTCAGTAGTGAAATGAGGTTTATTGGATTACCAGAAAAAGTGCAATATGCATCAAAACGAAATTAGACTGGTGCATAAATTTGGGCACCCCAACAGAAACATTGCATCAATATTTAGTAGAGCCTCCTTTAGCAGAAATAACAGCCTCTAGACGCTTCCTATAGCCTGTAATGAGTCTGGATTCTGGGTGAAGGTATTTTGGACCTTTCCTCCTTGCAAAACATCTCCAGTTCAGTTAGGTTTGATGGTTGCCGAGCATGGACAGCCCACTTCAAATCACCCCACAGATTTTCAATGATATTCAGGTCTGGGGACTGGGATGGCCATTCCAGACATTGTACTTGTTCCTCTGCATAAATGCCAGAGTAGATTTTGAGCAGTGTTTTGGATCGTTGTCTTGTTGAAATATCCAGCTCCGGCGTAACTTCAACTTTGTGACTGATTCCTCAACATTATGATCAAGTATCTGCTGATATTGAGTGGAATCCATGCGACCCTCAACTTTAACAAGATTCCCAGTACCGGCACTGGCCCCACAGGCCCACAGCATGATGGAACATCCACCAAATTTTACTGTGGCTAGCAAGTGTTTGTCTTGGAACACTGTGTTCTTTTGCCGCCAAGCATAACGCCCCTTGTTATGACCAAATAACTCAATCTTTGTTTCATCAGTCCACAGCACCTTCTTCCAAAATGAAGCTTGCTTGTCCAAATGTGTGTTTGCATACCTCAAGTGACTCTGTTTGCGTGTGTGCAGAAAAGGCTTCTTCCGCATCACTCTCCCATACACTGAATTGTTGAACAATGCACAGTGACACCATCTGCAGTAAGATAGATAGAAAAACAAAAGCGCAAAAGAGAGAGGATTCAAGTGCAATTGTAACACAAATTAGCGCAAATAAGTGATAAATCTACTCACCAGATGTATGATAAAAAAATGCCTTTATTTATTCACAAGGATAAAACACTTTGTTTCCGTGCACAGCACTCACAGACCACAGGTGACTGGTAACTGGAAGTTTGAAATGGCAAGTGTAGACTTGCGGCAGGGTTTTCCGGACAGCCCGCCCTCAGTATTACAGTCCTGTTTTTTGGTGCTACTGACGGATGTCAACCCCAACGCGTTTCCCCCGGTGTTCGCCGGGCTTTATCAAGGGGATATTCTCCAGATAGTTTGGTTTAAAAAAATTTTTGCAGAACTTATGAAAGTTGTTTCTCAATAGCCGTATGAGACAATCTGATTCAGTATTTTCAGTACTTAGGTGTAATTTTTATGATTCAGTATTTCAGCATAGAGTTGTATTTTAATTCTTAATAATTAATATTTTTTATATTTTTTATTCCTTGAGGCTTAATATCTATACCTAGCGCTGAGTAGTGTTCTGGTGTCGCTTTTGCCTCTGCAGTAAGATGATGTTGTAGGTCTTTGGAGGTGGTCTGTGGGCTGTTTTTTTTACTTCTAGCCTTAACAAGAACTGTGCCTGTGGTCTTCCATTTCCTCACTATGTTCCTCACAGTGGACACTGACAGCTTAAATCTCTGCGATAGCTTTTTGTAGCCTTCCCCTAAACCATAATGTTGAGCAATCTTTGTTTTCAGGTAATTTAAGAGTTGTTTTAAGGCCCCCATGTTGCCACTCTTCAGAGGAGAGTCAAAGAGAACAACAACTTGCAATTGGCCATCTAAAATACCTTTTCTCATGATTGGATGCTGTCACGCTGCGCAGTTGCTAGGGGCGCAGCGTCCTCTCCATGCTCGTTGCCTAGGGCTGTGTCGGCTCGGTATGCGTGCGGCGCTGACATCATCGCCGCACACTCCTGATGCTGGCCGGTCTCTTGGCGCCTTGCCAAGGGTATTTAAATGGGCAGCAAACGACCTGTCACTGCCCAAGTATAGGTGCTGTTTCATGTACTCCTGGGAGTGACAGATCGTTTGCTGGATTATACTTGTTACTGAACCCTGCCTGTCTCACTACGCTAACTGGTTAACCCCTTATCTGCTGGACTGATACTTGTTACTGAACCCTGCCTGTCTCACTATGCTAACTGGTTAACCCCTAACCTGCTGGACTGATACGTGTTACTGAACCCTGCCTGTCTCAATACGCTACCTGGTTATCCCCTAATCTGCTGGACTGATACTTTGTTGCTGAATCCTTGCCTGTCTTACTACACTACCTGGTTAACCCCTGAATTGCTGGTCTGCTTTTCTGTTGCTGTATACTGTCTGCCTATTTGCCTTGTGCTGTCCTGCCTGTGGTGAGTGCCGCTCCCCTCGTTTTCCTGATATTCTCTGCTCTGGGATATTCCCTATCTTTCCGACTCGACGCCGGGATAACAAGACTACTGGCCAAGTTTGGTCTGATAGAGGAGTATTTATACTTGGGCCATGGAACCGGATGAGGTGGCATGAGCTGTTTAATTCCAAGGACAGATGTTGGGAACCCATACTACACAATTGCAGAATATGGATTCCAAGCTGGAGGCTATCACCGCTCAACTTTCCTTACTGGTCACTTTGAGGAGTACCACTCCTGTTGTTACACCGCCAGTCCCTGGTCCTATTACTGTGGCTTCTCCCTTTGCTTCTGGAAGCATACCCCGGATACCTTTGCCTGACATGTATTAAGGTAGTACGAATTGCAGGGGTTTCCTTAACCAATGCAGGCTGCACTTCTGTAATGATCCCCACACCTTTCAGTCTCCCCAGTCAGGGGTCACCTTTATCATTTCCTTGCTGAAAGACAAGGCCCTAGCCTGGGTCTCTCCTCTTCTGGAACAGGATGCTCCACTCCTGCATGATGCTCATGAGTTCATCTCTGCTTTTTCTGCTGTGTTTGGGACTTCTGGCCATACCTCTGCTGCAGAATATTCCCTCCTGGATCTTTGCCAGGGCAACAGACCCGTGGCTCAGTTTGCTGTGGAGTTACGCACCTTGGCACTTGAAACCACTTGGGATGGCAGTGCTATCAAGGCAGCCTTCAGGAGGGGATCTGCATAAATGCATCAAAGATGAAACACAAAGTAGTATATAGGGGCGCCCTTAATATCACAGTGATTCTATAGTGTCAATGCTTACAAAAGACTGTTAAGTGTATTAGAAAATTATGATTAAGTCTAGATATGTCTATCCTTAATACCAAAAATTCAATGTTTGGCAATAGACCACTCAGAGTATCAGGCAAATATAAATATGACAAATGGATGGAAATAACACAATATAATTATTATATTATAAAAAATATTATTGAGATCTACAATATAAAATTTATAGATAATTGAGTCAACAAATTGAATATGTATAAGAAAGTCTCTGGTGGTGGCAGAGTATCAATGGAGGCAGCAATCTGTGATGATCCAGGCCAGGATCCAGGAACAACGGTCTAGAAGAGCAAAAGAGAACAGATATGCCACATGGCCCAATATTGTTTGAACAAAGGGAGTGTTGGTAATATATAGCAATTACACTCACATGTGTTGAAGCACCTCACGTGGTGCTGTAGAAGCAGTCTGGGATCTATAACAGTCACCCAGAAGACCGACCTCCTGAGATTAGTGTGGGGTCTGTAGTGGAGATATATAAAAGACAAAGAGTGCCTATATGGCCTAGTACTGTTTAGCCAAAGATAGATACAACAAGGTGTAAAAATTTGCACTCACATTTGTTGTAGCATCTCCATTGATGCTAATAGAGCAGGCTGGGATCAATTCAGTTACCCAACAGACTTAGTTCAGAGGCATACAGGAAAGTCCAGACCTCAAGAGGATTCAGGAGGCCCAGAAATATTCAAAGAAGATCCAGATAAAGCAGCAAGTGTTTAAAGAGTAGTAAAATTACTTTATTAAAACAATTAAAAACCACAAGTGACGCGTTTCTCAGCCCGTGGCTGTTTCATCAGGCTTAATAAAGGTGGTTACAAACACTTGCTATATATAACAAACATATAATTAGGATAATTGGTAAAATTTGGTGTGGGAGTGGCCAAGCAGAGGCTATCAACCTTCTCATGGCCAATCAAGTTCCTTTACAAAAGAATCCCAAGTGTACATCAACAATGCCATAAGCATATAACACAAATCTCATTCATAAAACAAAATATATATATATATATTGATTTTGTTTTATGAATGAGATTTGTGTTATAGGTTTATGGCATTGTTGATGTACACTTGGGATTCTTTTTGTAAAGGAACTTTCCTGTATGCCTCTGAACTAAGTCTGTTGGGTGACTGAATTGATCCCAGCCTGCTCTATTAGCATCAATGGAGATGCTACAGCAAATGTGAGTGCAAATTTTTACACCTTGTTGTATCAATCTTTGGCTAGACAGTACTAGGCCATATAGGCACTCTTTGTCTTTTATATATCTCCACTACAGACCCCACACTAATCTTAGGAGATCGGTCTTCTGGGTGACTGTTATAGATCCCAGACTGCTTCTACAGCACCCCGTGAGGTGCTTCAACACATGTGAGTGTAATTGCTATATATTACCAACATTCCCTTTGTTCAAACAATATTGGGCCATGTGGCACATCTGTTCTCTTTTGCGCATCAAAGATGAACTCACCTATCGGGATATTCCTTCTTCTTTGGAAGACTTTATAGCACTTTGTATCAGCCTGGACTCTCGCTTTCAGGAGAGACAAGTGGAGAGAGACCGAACTAGGAGGGTCCTCCCTTCCCGTCCCCCTGTTCATTTGGCTCAGGTGGTATCTCTACCACTTCTGCAGCTCCAGTTACCTCAGTGGAGGAACCCATGGACCTCTCCTCTTTCAAACCTTCAGAGTCCAAGAGACAGAGAAGAAGGAGACTGAGACTATGCTTTTATTGTGGCTCTAACTCCCACCAACTAAAGGACTGTGACATTCGGCTGGGAAAAGCCAATGCTTAGAGGATAACACAGGGGTACCTCTGAGCATGATCTCTACCAAACCCCCTCACTCCTCTCGGATCCTGGTACCTGTTACCCTTACCTTCCTTCAGAATACTGTCCACACTCAGGCCTTCATTGATTCGGGGCAGCTGGCAACTTCCTTGATCACCGTTTTATGATTCAAGCTTCTACAGAAAAGACATTGTCTCAAGATAACTACCCTGGATGGCTCCCCCCATGGTTCAGGTTTGATCCATTTTGAGTCAGCACCCCTGACCCTGACCGTCTGTGTTCTTCATACCGAACAGCTCCAGTTCAAGGTCATTCATTCCCCAGCTCAGCCTGTCATCCTTGGCCTCCCTTGGCTTCACTTACACAATCCACAGTTCGACTGGGCTGAGGGACAACTGGCTTCTTTGGGTGCCTCCTGTTTCCACTCCTGCCTTGCTTAAGTCACTCCCCTGCTTCACGTTCCCATAGCCAGCATCCTGACTCCTTCCATCCTTCCTTTGGTATGTGCAGACTTTGCTGATGTGTTTGAGAAAAAAGCAGCTGATGTGCTGCCACCCCACCATCCCTATGACTGCAAGATCGACCTCCTTCCCAGAGCCCCACTTCCTAAAAGCAGGACGTATCCACTCTCCAAGGCTGAAACCAAATCCATGGAGGAGTACATCCAAGAGAACCTAGCTAAAGGTTTAATTCGCCCTTCTTCCTCTCCTGCTAGGGCTGGCTTCTTTTTTGTTGGTAAGAAGGATGGTGGGCTCAGACCCTGCATAGACTACAGGGCCTTGAACAACATAACCATCAAGAATCGCTATCCCATACCACTGATCACCGAATTGTATGACTCACTCGAGAATGCTCGCTTCTTCACTAAATTGGACTCTCCAGGCCACGAATGGAAGACTGCCTTCAACACAAGATCAGGGCTTAAGCAGGGGGACACGTCTGGCACTGCAGGATCTGAGTCCCTGGCGGCGTAGTGTGTTACTGATGGTAGCCTTTGTTACGTTCTGCAGCGCTCTGCAGGTCATTCACTAGGTCCCCTAGTGTGGTTCTGGGATGTTTGCTCACCGTTCTTGTGATCATTTTGACCCCACGGGGTGAGATCTTGCGTGGAGCCCCAGATCGAGGGAGATTATCAGTGGTCTTGTATGTCTTCCATTTTCTTATTATTGCTCCCACAGTTGATTTCTTCACACCAAGCTGCTTGACTATTGCAGATTTAGTCTTCCCAGCCTGGTGCATGTCTACAATTTTGTTTCTGGTGTCCTTCAACAGCTCTTTGGTCTTCACCATAGTGGAGTTTGGAGTGTGACTGTTTGAGGTTGTGGACAGATGTCTTTTATACTGATAACAAGTTCAAACAGGTGCCATTAATACAGGTAATGAGTGGAGGACAGAGGAGCCTCTTAAAGAAGAAGATACAGGTCTGTGAGAGCCAGAAATCTTGCTTGTTTGTAGGTGACCAAATACTTATTTTCCACCATAATATGCAAATAAATTATTTCCAAATCAGATAATGTGATTTTCTGGATTTGTTTCCACATTTTGTCTCTCATAGTTGAGGTATACCTATGATGAAAATTACAAGCCTCTCTCATCTTCTTAAGTGGGAGAACTTGCACAATTGGTGGCTGACTAAATACTTTTTTGCTCCACTGTATTTGATAGATCAAAATGAAATTGCTGAGCCAAACACCCAATTATTTATAAATAAAAATCATGGAAATTGTCAGAGGTGCCTAAACTTTTGCATACGACTGTACCTATTTTTCCTCAAAATCCTGATAGAGTTACCTTTTGGGGGGCCAAGGAATTTTTTTTGCACCAGGTCCCTTTGTTGAGTAGGTCCGCTACTGGCAGGCTTAGTAAGGTCAGTGGCTAGGCTAATAGGTTGATTTGCTAATCAACTGAGGGGGCATTATTGTTTCTCAGATCCAGGCAGCACAATATTTTGACATTAAACACACATATTATTAAACATATCCTCTGTTAGTTCTCTGTTATCCTGGTCATATAGCACATAGCTCTGCAGAATATGCTAGCTTTTTATACGGTAAAGATAATATTTTACAAATTAATTAAATGCCTTTTACATTTCATATAAGCAGTGCTCCTAACTACAATTTGTGAGCTGTGCTGTGCTGTCACTCCCTCTACTCTTTCTACCTTCTAAATGCCCCGGTTTCGCAAAGTGAAATCTGGGACCAATTAGCCACTCCCCTTCCTGCCTCAGTACCACTCATCTATGCTTATGGTCCGCCCACACACTGTCTGTGCTATGGCTCCTGCCTCCTGATTAGGGTTGCCACCTCAGCCATGTTTTCCTGGACACTTATGAGTTACACATGCTGCAGGGTGTGCTGCAGCATGTGTAACTTATAAGTGTTCTGTATTTTAAGGGATAGGTGGCAACTCTACTCCTAAATCCAGATGCCAGAAAATGTTTGGAGATCTATATAACTTATACACAAATGTAAGTGTTGTCATACATACACCTTGTAGTGCAATTGTTGGCAATCTCTCATCTTCTTAAGTGGGAGAACTTGCACAATTGGTGGCTGACTAAATACTTTTTTGCCCCACTGTATTTGATAGATCAAAATGAAATTGCTGAGCCAAACACCCAATTATTTATAAATGAAAATCATGGAAATTGTCAGAGGTGCCTAAACTTTTGCATACGACTGTACCTATTTTTCCTCAAAATCCTGATAGAGTTACCTTTTGGGGGGCCAAGGAATTTTTTTTGCACCAGGGCCCTTTGTTGAGTAGGTCCGCTACTGGCAAGCTTAGTAAGGTCAGTGGCTAGGCTAATAGGTTGATTTGCTAATCAACTGAGGGGGGCATTATTGTATTCTCAGATACAGGCAGCACAATATTTTGACATTAAACACACATATTATTAAACATATCCTCTGTTAGTTCTCTGTTATCCTGGTCATATAGCACATAGCTCTGCAGAATATGCTAGCTTTTTATACGGTAAAGATAATATTTTACAAATTAATTAAATGCCTTTTACATTTCATATAAGCAGTGCTCCTAACTACAATTTGTGAGCTGTGCTGTGCTGTCAATCCCTTTACTCTTTCTACCTTCTAAATGCCCCGGTTTCACAAAGTGAAAGCTGGGACCAATTAGCCACTCCCCTTCCTGCCTCAGTACCACTCATCTATGCTTATGGTCCGCCCACACTGTCTGTGCTATGGCTCCTGCCTCCTGATTAGGGTTGCCACCTCAGCCATGTTTTCCTGGACACTTATGAGTTACACATGCTGCAGTGTGTGCTGCAGCATGTGTAACTTATAAGTGTTCTGTATTTTAAGGGATAGGTGGCAACCCTACTCCTAAATCCAGATGCCAGAAAATGTTTGGAGATCTATATAACTTATACACAAATGTAAGTGTTGTCATACATACACCTTGTAGTGCAATTGTTGGCAATCAGAATCTTCATAACTTTAAGGGAAATTAAAGGCGTAAAGTACATATTATCAGTAAAGTAAGCCCCACAAACATTTTGAAAATAAGAGCACTACCAAAAACTAGCAAACTGCAATTGGTACTTTTATATTTTAATAAAAAAATCCATTATCACCTCTCTTAAAGTAATGGTAAAATTAAACTAATCAAATGTCATATATGTAATCTTTGCCATTTAAAAAGTACTAGACCTAAAGCCCGTTCACACGGGCCATTTTTTGCAGTACAGTGGTCCCACCCCTTGCGTTCTCTTCCTCCCACTCTCTTTTGCTTTCTCTCTCTCCCCCCTCTCTTTTGCGCTCTCTCTCCCCCTCTCTTTTGAGTTCTCTCTCTCCCCCCCCCTCTCTTTTGCGCTCTCTCTCCCCCACTCTCTTTTGCACTCTCTCCCCCCTCTTTTGCGCTCTCTCTCTCCCTCTCTATCTCCCCTCTCTCTTTCTCTCTCCCCCCTCTCTCTCTCCCCCCTCTCTCTCTCTCCCCTCTCTCTCTCTCCCCTCTCTCTCTCTCTCTCTCTCTCTCTCCCCTCTCTCTCTCCATCTCCCCTCTCTCTCTCTCCCCTCTCTCTCTCTCTCCTCTCTCTCTCTCTCCCCTCTTTTGAGCTGTTTGAGCTCTCTCCGCGGCCTTTCACGGCCCTGCCCTCGGCCCCGCCCCTTCACGCTAGGCCACGCCCCCTTCGCGGTCGGCCACGCCCCCGCACATGCTCGGCAGTCGGCAGATCAGGTAGGGAATCCAAGGCCAGGTGTGTTTGTCCTCATGCTGTCTCTACTGCGCATGACAGCTTCGGACAAACACACTTGGCCTTTTATAGTACAGGATACGTGTACCTTTTTGTTGTTAATCCATCTGTGAAAGGGTTAAATAAGTTCATATAGTAATGCTTCTATTGCAATGTTATACCGGCCCACTTGGATGAACTCTTTTTTTTTTTATGACAATTCCAGTGAACATTCAACCAACATCTATGTCATATGACAATCTTGAAGTCCAGCCCTTTTAAAGCCCTTAGAAATGTAGAGAGAGTGGGTGTGACTGCTCTATGCATCACATCCCAGCCAAAAGAGGAAATTAAGGGGACGGAGGAACAGACAGTACCAAAAATTATGTGGTTTTACTTGCAAATTGTTTTTTATTGCAACATTCTTATAGTCTGAAAATTACCATCACTTTAACTTAAAGGGATAGGAAAGTCAAAATTAAACTTGCATGTCATTTTAAGACACTTTTAAATTCACTTCTATTTTCAAAGGTGCTTCGTTCTCTTAGTATCCCTTGTTAAAAAATGAATACGCACATATCATACACTAGTGGTTGCTGCTGCTAATTGGAGCCTGCACACATTTGTCTCTTGTGATTGGCTAAATAGATATGTTCAGCTTCCTGTCAGTAGTGCAATGCTGTCCCTTCAGCAATGGATAACAAGAGAATGAAGAAAATTTGATAATAGAATTAAATTGGAAAGTTGTTTAAAATTGTATGTTCTATCTGAATCATAAAAGAATATTTTGGGGTTTCCTATCCCTTTAAGGAGAACCCCTGTTTTATACTTTATCTGACCCGTTTGCTACATTGTGATTGCTTGTTTAAAAAGCTTATCAAACTTTTTTTCAGTGCAGTTATTAATTGCTGATATATGTTATAAAAATATACCAACAGCTTTGATGTCCATAAAACGACTCTGGGCAAATACTGAATAGAAATATTATTATTTATTCATGTTGTGCCAGACAAGCAGGGGGAAAAAATTAAGAAATGTCCCGAAAGAGAGCCATTGATAAGGGAAAAATGGGAGATAGGACAGTGAGTGAGAGGGAAGAGATAAGGAGAAAGGAGAGGCAGACAGTGCAAGAGAAGATAGATAAGCATAGGAAGGGAAATATACAGCTAAGAGAAACACTGGGGTATTTCCAGGAATCATCCTTCCATAGCGGTCTGGCAATAAAACTGTGGGGCACTTAAAATGGCCACTAGGAAGCTCCTCTATAAGCTTTATGAAGTATAACATCTACTAGCCCTTTCTAGGAATGTATGCTGCATAACTTTCTTTAGGCATTTTGTTTTCTTACAGATGTGTTTATCAATAAAATAATGAGCTCTAAAATATATTTTGCTATTTCCAAAAAAATATATATTAAAAATAATAATAATTGATCTAATAATCTAGAATAAAAAAAAAATCAAAAGTTCAAATTGCCAATCATATTTTGCATGTTAAATCATTATTTTAAAAACATTTAAATCTGTCTTTTTAAATAATGTATACAGCATATGCAAATATCAGCCAATCATAGTGCAAAATGCTGGTTTGATAATAGATAATAAGACTTCATAATAAGTTATGCCACCGTGTAAACATAACATTTAGAATATTCTCCATAAAAGGAAAGATAGGCCCACAAGATTGAGAACAGGGCAATTTAGACTGCATGTAGTATAATAATACTAGTTAGTTAAAAAGCTTACCTAGATAGGCTCAGGAGCGGGAAATAACATAGCAGCACTAAAAATGTTAGTACAACGGAAGACATGTAAAACATTAGGGCTACAATAAAAGTATATAAAAACAAGTATAATATAATAAGATTAAGTGTTTCACTCATAATTATAGATATTAAAAGCAAAAAAAATATGTTTTCTTTTAAAGTAAATGTTTATAAAGTGTTTTAAAGGGATAATGTGTGATATGATATGATATATATATATATATATATATATATATATATACATATAATTTAACATGGTAACCTATAGAATTTAACATAGTAATCTTTAGATTACCAATTTATTATAGACATTCATTTGTTATTGTGCTGAAAGGAATACAATTTGGAACAAGTTCATTGAGTTCATGGGAAAGTCAACTCGTATCTGTAGTATAAATGAAATGTGGCAGCATATCCTGGAGTGTATAAATAAAACTGCAACAGACATATTTTATATAACTGCTCTCAGAGAAAAACTAACAAAACCAGATCAGAGGTTCTCAACCCAAGTGACCTCAAGACCCAGTGATTGTAAAGATAAATTAATTACTGCCCAGTATCTAAAAATAATTTTATAAATAGGGGCACTTTAATTCATACAAATTTAGACAGACATATCATAAATACATTAATCTTTACAATGACTTTAAGCCAGACCTGTCCCGGTAATCATCGGGAGTGGGTTGTAAAGTGTGAATAATTTATACACACACATATATATATATATATATAGATATCAAAATAACAAGAGAATTGCATTGAGCAATGATACTTTTTTTTATTGGACTAACTATACATTTATAAGTTGACAAGCTTTCGGAAGAGTTCCTTCCTTTATCAAGTCTGAAGTGTATTGCTTCAGACTTGATAAAGGAAGGAACTCTTCAGAAAGCTTGTCAACTTATAAATGTATAGTTAGTCCAATAAAAAAAAGTATCATTGCTCAATGCAATACTCTTGTTATTTTGATATCTAAATCTCTGGGCTAACACGGCTACTCCAATCAACGTTTATATATATATAGATGTCAGTGGGTTCATTTTATATATAATTATCTATTAAATACAAAATCAGTGGTATCAGTGAAATATATATATAAATATACATTTACACATACAGACATATATATAGATAGATCGATATATAGATAGATAGATATATATATATATATATATATATATATATATATATATATATATATATATACAGTACAAGGCACTTGTCTAGGGTGGCAGATTGGAGGGGGGCAGCACTTTTTTGAGTCTCTGTAGGGAGCGGCAGGTGACTTAACTAGTGATAGCCATTTGTATTTTTTATATATAAATATATATATATATAACTATGTACACATGCTAATTCAACCCGCCTGGGTCTATGCAAGTGTTTTGCATAGTTTTGTAAGAAGTATAGCATATCTTAATAGTCTTTTTAAAAGTATATAATATTGTGTCATATTCTGATATTACAATTATATTCCAATATGCTCATAGATATTAACTAATAAAAAGAATTCAGATATTTATATTAATTTAATGGTTTCTAGTAGATGCATATTGATTGAGGGTTGATATTTTTAAAGGATAATTATTAAATACATTGTATTATAACCCTGCCATAGGCTGATATATTATTTGGAGAGCACTACTGAAGATTTTTATAAATATATTGACATCCATTTGCCCCTGTAACTGATCAATAGCCACATGCTGATATTGGAATGCCTGTGTTGTGTTATCTGAGTATGTATTTGCTTCTTCCATTTGCTCCTCTAATTCCAACACTCTGTCTCCCAGTTCTTGAATGTCTCTTTTTACCTCTGCTAGGCCATCCCCTGCTAACTTGTTGCATAATAGCTGAGAGATCTGCTTTAGTAGACAATGCTTGAAGGTCAGCACGGGTTATTGGTGTTGTGTCATCCAGTGCAGATGTGGTGGCTTGAGATGGGGTATCATGTTGATCAGGAGTGAGTGTTCCCAGCGCCCCAGCTGGTGATGCGTCTTGACTTTTGAAGTATGAGTTTAGTTTGCCTCCAGTCCCTGCATTCCCCTTAGATAATTTGTCTGCTTTGTTTTTATTTTTTGAAGCCATCATATATACAGCGTCTCTTTAACTTTTCTCCTTAGACTGCGTGCGGCCTTGTAGTGTGCAGGGTGATAACGTTATGGATCCCCAGGCCACAATAATCCTGTGCTATACAAATAAACACAGGTTACATCCTAGAAATCAGTAGGTCTCTTAGGACCGTTATATCACGTAAGTGTGATTGACTTGCGGTATGTCAAAGAAGATATATGTGGTATTGCAGCGCTAAGATAAACCCTAAGCTGTGAAACACAAAAGGGGTCTAACCAATCCCCTAAAAGGACAGAAACTGAAATAGATGGAAGTGGTCACAGCGCCAAAAGGCCTAAGGGTATATATACACACAGACGTAATGAGGTTAGGCTGAGTGCTAAATGGATTTTATTATATACAGTTAAGACTAGTTAAAAACAAAGTAATAAAAGTGGTATACCTGATTTCCTACGTGGAAAACTATAACATAGAAGCTTAACAGCTGTTAAGGGAGAACTGTTACATTACTCCCGCTAGCAACAATATTAAAATTGGTCAAACAGAAAGTAATAAAAAATAATAAACCATAATACAATATATAAAAGCAGCTGTTCACTGTTGACCCTGCCCCAAATGGTGGGTAAAGGTGTGTGAGGAGGTGTATCGATACGTGGGTTAGCACGGTGGAAAACCACCTCCTATTTCAAGCCGTTAAATAGTGGCAGCAAGGTTGCTGGTGGCGCTATTTAAAGCGGCTGTGAAAAAACTTCTCAAAGCTGAATCCAAATGGATCTTTCTAATGGATTGCCTTCATCCGAAAGGTCTGAACAACAGAGAGGACCTCACCTATCTATTTAATTGATGACAGCTTATGTGATTGGATCTAATCAATACCAGCCTATGTGCTTAAGGCTTTACGTCTACCAAATAGTTTCCCTCTCATATAATATACCATATCAAAAATCTCCTTTCTTAGTAAACTACCAATAACAACCTCACCTCTATTCTGGAACCCCTAATATTGCATTGGTACCTAGACCCCTTTTACCTATAGCTTAAATTAAGACACAGGACTAAATAAATATTCTCGAAATAGGGCATTTCCTATAGACTGATGACCTGACTGTTAGTGATCCACTTACGGCTCTTCTAAACAAAAATCACCATTAGTATCAGTATAATAATACTATTATGAACACTACTACCCCCTAGGATTTTAACAATCCCCAGTTCATCCATCCTCACGTATATATAAGGAATGTAGCTACCTTGCCTTCCTGGAAACAATATTCGAAATAGAATGATATCAAATCCTAGAAATTAGGGCAACATATTCCCTACAAGATTAGGGCTCTTGTGCTCTTAATAGTCCTATTACCTTCAGCTACAAGATCAGGGCTGCTGTTCTCTTAGGAGTAATAACCATCTTATTTATGATCTAATCCCCAATCTCGGTCGAGACCTCTGTCTATTTGCTAGACAATCCTTCATAATCTCCACCGACTAGGGTTATAAAACAACCTCAGACCCCGATAGAGAGCATTGCTGTTCCGTTAGAAAAATCGTCTCCATCCGAAAAAGATTATGGTGATTGAACTAAATAGGTTCGATTTTGTGTATGTAAAATAACCACGATTTCAGCAGTTTACTAACTTAGGTAAATATGTATCTCTATCTTTATCACTTCATCTAGCACAAACTTAAACAAACTAACTAGAAAAACCACTACTAACTTCTTTTAGTGTGACGATTTTGGCGATTGAACTAAATAGGTTCGATCATATGTATGTAAAATAACCACGATTTCAGCAGTTTATTAACTTAGGTAATTATGTATCTCAATTTTTATCACTTTATCTAGCACAAACTTAAACAAACTAACTAGAAACACCACCACTAACTTTAGTGTGACCATTAGACGCATACACTATATATCTGTATTGTAATAGGTTTAGATAAGGGTCCCCTGCCCACATCCGCTCATGTCTATACAATTCGATGATCGAATGATAAGTCCAATTGTCCTCTCCTTCTTTTATCTGTTCTTGATACTAGATACTCTATTCTACTTTGAAAACGTATAAATTAAGATAGGTGTCCTATACACACCCCTTTAAGGAAATGTATGAAGTTATGAAGTTATGCTAATAAGTGTAATGTTTTAAAACTCAGGTTAGATGCCAGCGCAATGAGATAAGACTTTTTTGGGTCTTTTCACGGACACAGCCAATGTTGCGTTAATACACTTTATATTAGCGATGTAGTTATGTATTTTGCTATTGCAAAAGATAATCTCCGGGGGTTTAAGTAAACAAACACGTATTTGAGATAAAATAAGACTTAAGACCTGCCCTTAATAACTCAATAACTAACAACCGGAAATGACACCGGGTTTGTTTACACCAACCAACCTGGGACTACTAACCGGAAGTGACATCATAAAATCGATGTTAAAAACAAATTGAAAATTGGGCAATAAGTACATATATAAACCACCTGCTAGCCGAATACTAATAGACTAAATGGAAAATACATAAGAACATCTAAAATAAGAAGCAACTGCTATTGTAAGTAGCGAAAAAAACGGAAGTAGAATTAGTTTAAGCTATTTCCGGTCACTAAATTAGTATGCCTATATAAAGATGCTTAGCTTACCAATGAATTAGTCTTGATAAAGGTCTTGTGAGGACCGAAACGCGTAGACGACCCATTGGTAAGCATCTTTCTAAATATTCTCAACTTGTGAAAATTTTGCTACGCTATGTTTTATTTTTGATTTTAGGGATCGACGATAAAATCATAGAAACAGCTGAGCTCCATAAAGGATTACTTTGGACAATCCTTTTCCAGTTATCATCACTTTTCACTTTGAAAAAACCCACAATGGAACTTCTTTGATTCATTATTGGATACAATGTGTTTGTTAATTTTTCACTGACACTTGGTTACAATTTGTTTTTAATCATCATTTTTTCCTTTAACCATCAAAAAAAAAATTTTTTAACCACGAATTTTCGGCTGAATAGGAGTTCACTTGGATTTTTTAGTGCCACCATATAGATATTTTTCACTGATATTTTCTCACTGACATCTTTTTTCACTGACATTTTTTCACTGCAGTGCCCATTATTATCCTTTGTTGAACACCATTTTTATTTTAATATTATCTTTTTTGGGATATCCATATGGATTTTTTACAAGTATTTATATAAGTTCTAATACATTGTTTGTGTAATTATTGCCAGCATTGTACAAGATTTGTGTATATATTGCCAGCATTTTCCATTGCTTATTTGAATCGCACCTATTCACTTGGTCTATTGTTTGTCACACAACCAGCACTTTTTTGTTATCACATTCACACGTAGTTATTGTTGACTCCATTTCAACACTGGCCAGGACCCGGTGCCAAAGATTCTAATTTGAGTGCGGCGTATGTCAAGCACTCCATTTTCAGGATCTATACCGCGGCCAATCTTCAGATATGGATCCATAACTGTATACTGATTTCTATTGTGCTATAAATCTAGCACTTTACTTTTCAGTTTTTTCACAGCCTCTTTAAATAGCGCCACCAGCAACCTTGCTGCCACTATTTAACGGCTTGAAATAGGAGGTGGTTTTCCACCGTGCTCACCCACGTATCGATACACCTCCTCACACACCTTTACCCACCATTTGGGGCAGGGTCAACAGTGAACAGCTGCTTTTATATATTGTATTATGGTTTATTATTTTTTATTACTTTCTGTTTGACCAATTTTAATATTGTTGCTAGCGGGAGTAATGTAACAGTTCTCCCTTAACAGCTGTTAAGCTTCTATGTTATAGTTTTCCACGTAGGAAATCAGGTATATCGCTTTTATTACTTTGTTTTTAACTAGTCTTAACTGTATATAATAAAATCCATTTAGCACTCAGCCTAACCTCATTACGTCTGTGTGTATATATACCCTTAGGCCTTTTGGCGCTGTGACCACTTCCATCTATTTCAGTGACTTGCGGTATGTACCAGTCTAAATCATAGGCCCCTTGGCATGTTACTGAAGTAAGGTCTGTTCCTCTCTCAGCAGTTTAATGTTTCAGACCCAGTTCCATTAACGGGGTAGTGCGTGTTATAGGCTGCTGGTAAGTACCTGTAGTGGAGGGGCACCAGGGAAATATATATATATATATATGACTGACCTTTCTGCAACTCCGCTCACTGCTTTCTATGTAGCCCCCTGCGTCACAGCAACGGCCAGTCCGGTAAGCGTTCCGTGTGGCGATGTACACTTACGGCAGGGTTATTGTACCCTCGGCAGATTAACAAAGCTACGGGTGTTCTGGAAAGGACTGTGCACTGCTCTCTTCTCCCATGCGGCATTAGTGACCGTGGTCTGTTTACTGCTGCGTCACACTCCTCTCTGCTTGCTTCTGCTAGGCCTCAGTCCCTCCACTTTAGTTATGCCGATTTCAGGGATCCGGTTAACTATTTTTACAGCATACTCACAGCTTCCCTGTTTATTCTTAGTGTTAATGTACCCAGTTGATGGTTAATTATCAGCTATAAAATGCCCATTAGAGCTGTCTAACCCGGAGCTCTATCTTAATGCGACCATTTGCTATGCTGGTAGGCTCCGCCCCCCCACTTTAAGAATTTTTAATACCACAATTTGGCTGCCAGAAGTCTCTAAAACGATCGTATAGTAGATCGACACTGAAGAGACTAAAATTCAATGACACCACTCAGTGAATATCCGACAGCAGAGAGAAGTCACATGACCGGCAGAGAGAGGAAACTATGCAGCAAGTAAAAGGCATGCGTTTCCCTCTGCCTACAACATAAGATGCAAGTAGCTGCAGCTGGTTTCAAACTCAAGCAGTTTGTCAGTTAGCCTGTTCTATCTAAGCAAGCAAAGAAAACCAACTGCCAAATGTTAAGTTTATACATAAATTCCTGTATAGAACATAAGCCACACACACACACACTGATAAAGTATTTCAACAAAATTAGCCCAAAGAGGAAAAACCTCCCAATAAAGGGAAAATTTACCCTTAGTCTCAACATACATAATGTGCCTGCCCACTGCCAAAGAAAATCCTGTATAAAGGATTTTAAAAATGTCCCCATCTACTGCATATGACATATTCTTCTGAAGTGCAAGTCTCCAAGACCTAGAAGACAAAAGCACTTACCTGCAGTCTAGCTGTCCGGCAGGAAGACAGCTCACAAGTAGTGATGTCACGAACCTTAAAATTTCGGTTTGCGAACGGCGGACTCGAACTTCCGCTACTGTTTGCGAACCCGGCGAACCGCACAAACCGCCATTGACTTCAATAGGCAGGCGAACTTTAAAACCCACAAGGACTCTTTCTGGCCACAATAGTGATGGAAAAGTTGTTTCAAGGGGACTAACACCGGGACTGTGGCATGCCGGATGGGGATCCATGGCAAAACTCCCACGGAAAATTACATAGTTGATGCAGAGTCTGGTTTTAAGCCATAAAGTGCCTTAATCACCTAACATTCCTAAAAAAATTTTGAATAACGTGCTTTAAAACATCAGTTATGATGTAGTATCGATCAGGTAGTGTAAGGGTTATGCCCGCTTCACAGTGACAGACCAAACTCCCCATGTAACGCACCGCAAACAACTGCAAACAGTCCATTTGCACAACCACGAGTTAGATAGATTTGATAGTTAGATACATAGATTACATAGATCAATAGATGCAATATACATTTGATGATAGATACGAATTACATAGATCAATCTATGCAATATACATTTGATAGATACGAATTACATAGATCAAAAGATGCAATATACATTTGATAGATACGAATTACATCGATCAATAGATGCAATTTATATTTGATAGATACGATTGATAGTTAGATAGATTTGATAGATAAATATATATATGATTTCCCTGACAGAGTATAACAATAAGACATGCAGTCTGGGACCCGTGGTGTGTTAAGTAGTATTATTCTTAGCAGTTTACTACCTGTTACTCCCCCTATCGGGGGAGGTCTATATGGGCTGCATTTTTGGAACAGGGAGATGGAAGAAGATGATTGGTCTGTCCTCCTACTTCAAATTTGGCCTAAACACAAGTGGCTGTCTCAAAACAGTCCGGCCACGAGATAGATAGATTTGATAGATAGATATATATAGATTGATAGTTAGATAGAATCGATAGAAGATAAATAGATAGATTTGATAGATATATAATTACCCTTACAAAGTATAATAATAAAACATGCGGTCTGGGACCCATGGTAACTAGGTTGTGTTAAGTAGTACTGTTCTTATTAGTTTAATACCTGTTACTCACCCTATCGGGGGAGGTCTATACAGCCTGCATGATTACCCTGACCAAATATAACAACAAGACATGCGGTCTGGGACCCATGGTAACTAGGTTGTGCTTATATTAGTACTATTCTTAGCACTTTAATCCCTTTTACTCCCCCTATCGGGGGAGGTCTATACGGCCTGCCTGATTACCCTCACCAAATATAACCACAGTATATGCTGTGTGAGCCTGAGACACAGGCCTGATCGAAAATGAAATTAGATTACACTAGCAAAATGATTTAAAAGTTTGGTTTTTTTAATTTGCAATAATGTTAAGCAGATATGAGTGGTGGCTGGCACAGCAATTAACCACAGTATATGCTGTGTAAGCTTGACACACAGGCCTGATAGAAAATGAAATTAGATTACAATAGCAAAATGATTTAAAAGTTTTTTTGTTTAAATTTACACTAATGTATTGTTAAGCAGATATGAGTGGTGGCTGGCACAGAGCAATGAACCACAGCATATGCTGTGTGAGCCTGACACACAGGCCTGATAGAAAATGAAATTAGATTACACTAGCAAAATGATTTAAAAGTTTTTTTGTTTAAATTTACACTAATGTTAAGCAGATATGAGTGGTGGCTGGCACAGAGCAATGAACCACAGTATATGCTGTGTGAGCCTGAGACACAGGCCTGATAGAAAATGAAATTAGATTACACTAGCAAAATGATTTAAAAGTGTTTTTGCTTAAATTTACACTAATGTTAAGCAGATATCAGTGGTGGCACTAATCACAGTATATGCTGTGAGCCTCACACACAGGCTGACAGCCAGGCAAATTTGCAAATACCAAAAAAAAAAAAAAAAAAAAACGACTGAAGTTCTAGCCCTAAAAAGGGCTTTTTGGGCTGAAGTTCTAGCCCTAAAAAGGGCTTTTTGGGGTGCTGTCCTTACAGCAGAGATTAGATTAGTCCTTCAGGACTGTAGTGGACACTAAATACACTAGCCTAGCTATCTATTTCCCTATAATGTCAGCAGCAGCAACACTAAACCTCCTCTTACTAAGAAAGCAAGATCGTAATGAATCTAAAATGGCTGCTGTCCAGGAGCTGGGAGTGTCTGTGAGGGAGTGTCTGCTGCTGATTGGCTCAAATGTGTCTGAAGGCTGTGAGATACAGGGTCAAAGTTTCCTCAATGATGACGAATAGGGGGCTGATCGAACATCGCATATGTTGGCCCGCAGCGGCGAACGCGAACAAGCTATGTTCGCCGGGAACTGTTCTCTGGTGAACTGTTCGCGACATACCTACTCACAAGGCATGAAAGGACACATACTCCTAGACCTGTAGAAAAGGAAAGAACAGAGTAACCAACTCTGGCTTTCTGTACCATGGGCAGCAATGTGTTAGGAAACAAAGCAAGGACTACCTCACAACTTCCTAACTGCTTAAAAGCCACCAATACTCTACTGAAGAGATTTACGTGGACACAGCTAAACCCAAATCCTTGCTTGCAGGGAAAAGTACCTGAAAAAGGAATTAATGACTGGGGATTATGGGTAGGGGAGTGACACTTAACAGCTTTGCTGTGGTGCTCTTTGCCTTCTCCTGCTGGCCAGGAGTGATATTCCCACTAGTAATTGAACGACGTTGTGGACTCTCCATATCTTAGGAAAGAAATGTGTTTTCTAACAACTGCTGGGGATGGTGGCCTTTGTGACATCAGTCAGTGATCATAACAGGGCACAATTCTAGAAAGATAAAACTGCTGTGCTGCACTTAAAATAAACTCTTGCCCTTCTTCTGCATGGCAATGCCGAGGGATGAGATTTGTGACATCAGACAGTGATCATGGCCATTGTGACATATGTCAGCTGCCAAAAAGGCCACAGTTCAAGGCTTGGTAAACCTATAAACCCTTAAAAAACTGGACTCTTCGGTATTGTACCCTGGCTTCTCAACATAGGCCAGTTTCTTAGGAATCACATAAGCAAACACTTGGAAGAAATTGTAAAAATCAGGTTCTCTGCTACCCACAAGAAAATGCTGACACTCACTTAATATAGTTTACCTAATCTAATACACATATAGCCTTACCTCAATGTGCTCACCCAGTGACTAGTGTCCTCTCCGTCCAAGTCTCAGCAAGCATGTTAAGGCCCGCTTTCTCTGCTATCCACAAGAAAATGCTGACACTCACAATCATTTCATTGAAAGAACATTAGTATACCTAATCAAATATACATATATCAGTATCTGAGTGTGCTCACCCCTTAATAAGTGTCCTCTCTACCCATGTCTCATCAAGCAGGCTCAGTCCTCAGGTGACAACAACATCAGTCAGTGAACATGGGCTTTGTAATATCTCTCAGTGACCCTGGGGGCCCACATATCGGCACCTTAATTAAAGGACAGCTGCCCTTTTAAGCCAACTCTCATTATAAATGGCATGTCAGGGAAAGCTCTTTTTGACACTAGTCGGTGAGTATGACTTTTGTCACCTCAGTCAGTGACCAGCAGAAAACACTGCCATCCTTAGAGAAGGCCCTTGTCCTTTGCTAGACAGTTAAAGATGTGGTTTATGACAACTGCTCTGACCAGAAAAAAAAAAAAAAGTTGTGTAGGAAGTTTGTGATATCAGATGTCACCATGGTGACGTCTGTCAATGGTCATAAAGACCCCAGTTATGGTCTTGGTAAACTGCCATGCCACTGTTAAATGCCTCTTCTTTTGCTGCACTCCCAGTCCAACAGCAATGCCTACATCTAGGGCTGTTTGTGTGATCCTTGAATCAAGTGAAATATATGTTGAATTGTTTTCGGACCTTTACATCACAAGAGTTTCAGCTGATTATTTACAACTAAGAACTGCTAGAACCAAGAGCTCTTTATACCACTGGAACATTTTTGTCCCATGCTACAAGGACTATGCCTTTATGACCTAATGCAGGTGAATACAGGCATAGTGCCCACCCTCTCCACGTACCAGTAAAAACACCCACAGGAGACCAGCATCCACAGGATAGCTAGGCTAATGTGTTTGATAAGGTATGGGCTTTAGTCTAGAAGGCCTTCAAGTGCAAGCATGGGCGTCCGGTGGGGGGCAAGAGGGGGGCTTTTGCCCCCTTTTTCTCCTTGAATCTTTCTCCAGGTAAAATGTTAGCCACATGTTTGCATGGAGGGGTGTAGGGCTCAGAGCTGCACTTCTCCATGCAGTGCCTTTTAGTGACAGCTGCAACTCACTCATTCTGTTAGCTAAATAACTCCCCTGCAGAACCTAGCAGTGAAGTCTGCAGGACTTTCAGCACTAAGAAATCAGTCTGTAAAATGAGAGGTGTGTTCATTTTGTAAACTGGCTTCTTTTTAGCTGTTGGGTTTATGCCCCTTCTTCTGTTTGTATAATACATGATAGCAAAAGGCAAAGGCTAAGCACAATGACAGGTAATGCTGTGTCTCTGGTCTGTCTCTTCACACTCAGAGCTGTTTGCCCCATTCATTTTACAGTTCTGTTTGTGCTCAGAATCAGTGGAGGAAGGGAGGGGGGTGACTTGCTGATTTGCTCATTTTTAGTGGAAAAAGTAGTAGATTTACATAATAAGAACTGCACATAGCAGAGAGGATCAGATGCTTTCCTTATAAAATATATTTAATAAAATCAGTGTCTGAGTTGCTGTAGGTTTGTGTTATCTCTATTTGAAGAACAGTTTCCATGTGTAATTGCTACAGTAACAGATTTTTTTGTGTTACATTCTACATTGTAACCTTTAAATGCCTGTGATCATGATTCATGTAAGCTCATAAAACATAAATACATATATTCACTTGCACAAAGGTAGTTAAAAACAAAGTTGGTTTATGAAGTATATGTATCTCCCTGAAATGTTGCCTAAATAAGGCAACTGTTTTGCATCTTAAAGGTATATTTAATCCATTTTTTTTTCTTCATGATTTAGATAGAGCATGCAATTTTAAGCAATTTTCTAATTTACTCCTTTTATCATTTTTTCTTCATTCTATTTGTATCTTTATTTGAAAAGGCAGGAATGAAAGCTTTTGGAGCCAGCCCATTTTAGGTTCAGCACATGGGTTGCGCTTGCTGATTGGATGGCTAAATGAAGCCATCAATCAGCAAGTGCTATCCAGGGGCTGAACCAAAAATGGGCCGGCTCCAAAGATTTCATTCCTGTTTTTTCAAATAAAGATACCAAGAGAACGAAGAAAAATTTATAATAGGAGTATATTCAAAAGTTGCTTAAAAATGCATGCTCTATCTGAATCATGAAAATTTGGTTTAGTATCCCTTTAATCTTTCCAATTTATTTTCTTTTGTCAATTTTGCTTCATTCTATTGGTATCCTTTAATGATGGAGAAGCAGTGCACTACTGGGAGCTAGATGAACACATCATTAAGCCAATGACAAGACTCATATGTGTGCAGCCATCAATCAGCAGATAGCTCAAAGCTCTTGAGCCTACCTAGGTATGCTATTCAACAAAGGATACCAAGGGAACTAAGCAAATGACATAAGAGAAGTAAATTGGAAAGTTGTTTAAAACAGTATGCTCTGTCTGAATCATAATAGAAAGTTTTTGAGTTTCATGTCCTTTTAAGTAAGTGTGGATAGCGTTTGGATTTTGATATTAAAATTTGTATCTAACACCCTGGTGGCAGATGTTTACATTTTTGTAGTGAGAGTGTAGATCCTTGGAATATTGCTAAGTATGTATGTAGATCAAGGTTCTTCAAAAAAATGTTCCCCAAGACCCAGTGCAATGATACCACATACTGTCGCTACCCTATTTTTATGCTTGGACTTAAAATTTCTGAAGTAAAATAGCTGTAATTTTTGACTGATTGTAGTCAAACATGAAACTTAAAAGTGTTGTAAAAGGTAATAAAACACACACTCACATACAATACACACACCACACACACTCTCATACAATACACACACCACACACACTCTCATACAACACACACCACACACACTCTCATACAATACACATACCACACACACTCTCATACACTCTAAAACAATACACACCCACACACTCTCATACAATACACACACCACACACACTCTCATACAATACACACCCCACACACACTCTCATACAATACACACACCACACACACTCTCATACAATACACACACCACACACACTCTCATACAATACACACACCATACACACTCTCATACAACACAAACCACACACCACACACACTCTCATACAACATACACCACACACACTCTCATACAACACACACTCTCATACAACACACACCACACACACTCTCATACAATACACACACCACACACACTCTCATACAACACACACCACACACACTCTCATACAACACACACATCCCACACACACTCATAAAACACACACACTATCATACAACATACACACACTCATATAACACACACACACTCTCATACATTGCGACCCAGAAAACAATGTCTTGTGACCCAGTAATGGGTCCTGACCCGTAGTTTGAATAACCTGGTGTATAGATAGATGATAGATAGATTAATAGATAGATAGATAGATAGATAGATAGATAGATATTCATACCTTCCTTATATCTAAGCATAAGCACTCCCTTAAGTTACTCTGCTGACATCAATGAGCCACCATGTTTAAAAGTATGTGTCGTTCATGTATACAATAAGAAACTCTGTCTGCCTCACATGCTCCTACGCCTATTTTTATGCTTAGAGCATTTTTTTTTTCAACCCCCCCCCCATTGAAAAAATTCTCAGTACGCCCATAAGAGAAGAGATGCGCTACACTTTCTCTGGCAGATTAAGTGTTAATCAACAAACTCTGACTTCAGCAGTCAGCTGCTGAACTCTTAACATAGCAAGAATAACATAACATAAATAAGGTATCATGTAAGACAAGAAATGCTCCTGTCCCCTACCATTTCTTGACAGTTTAGCTCGGAGTTGTTGTAATAAACACTGATGACGACCCTTGCTATATATCATACAATGCACTTTATACTAACAATATGTGTGGCTAGCCTTGTTGTCTGCAGATAATTGCAGCAAGGAAGATGTTAACTTCTGAAAAATTGGCTGATAAGTAATTTTATAGCAACAAAACAGATATTTGTTCATTATTTTGGTGAGATTTGTCTGAAATAAATGATTATCTCTGAACTATTTCAATTTTTAAATTCCATTTTCAAATCTTGTACATATATTTTTATATTGTATTATTATTATTATTAATAACAATAACAATATATATACATATGTTTTCCTTTTAGAGATACATGACATGAACAATATAGATAAAAACTGTGTGCCACAATAAATTGGGGAATCAATATAGTGAACATTTACACAGAAGGTCATCCAAACAGAGGAAACACAAATGTGAAACATGGCCGCATCAATAGTTCGTCTTTTAAAAGGGACATCATTAAACAGTTTAAAATGATAAATCATATATGTAAAAAATCCTCTGCAATATACCTTTCATCATTTATGAAGAAGTTAACCAAAGTTACAATATGGCAGCTCCCATTGTTTTATAGACGCTAAAACGTTACACTTATTTAGTCAATATTTAAACAGCGAATGAAACGTTAAAAAATACTTCTACATGTTATTCTCAGACTAATATTTTCATTGAATGCATCATTCTATCTAGCATTTATTTAGAGCACGATTACAAGTGGAGCGCTAAATTTGCCCCTTTGCGGGTGCGCGATAAATAACAAGCCATTACAGGTAGCTGGTTATTGAAGTAGCAATTAGTGCTTATAAAAGTAACCAGAGATCGGATCTCTTGTTAATTTTATAAATGTGCCCCTAATGCCCCCAAATACAGTGTGGTGTATTTTATATAAATGTGCCCCTAATGCCCCCAAAATACAGTGTGGTGTATTTTATATAAATGTGCCCCAAATGCCCCCAAATACAGTGTGGTGTATTTTATATAAATGTTCCCCAAATGCCCCCAAATACAGTGTGATGTATTTTATATAAATGTGCCCCAAATGCCCCCAAATACAGTGTGGTGTATTTTATATAAATGTTCCCCAAATGCCCCCAAAATACAGTGTGGTGTATTTTATATAAATGTTCCCCAAATGCCCCCAAAATACAGTGTGGTGTATTTTATATAAATGTGCCCCAAATGCCCCCAAATACAGTGTGGTGTATTTTATATAAATGTTCCCCAAATGCCCCCAAATACAGTGTGATGTATTTTATATAAATGTGCCCCAAATGCCCCCAAATACAGTGTGGTGTATTTTATATAAATGTTCCCCAAATGCCCCCAAAATACAGTGTGGTGTATTTTATATAAATGTGCCCCAAATGCCCCCAAATACAGTGTGATGTATTTTATATAAATGTGCCCCAAATGCCCCCAAATACAGTGTGGTGTATTTTATATAAATGTGCCCCTAATGCCCCCAAATACAGTGTGGTGTATTTTATATAAATGTGCCCCAAATGCCCCCAAAATACAGTGTGGTGTATTTTATATAAATGTGCCCCAAATGCCCCCAAATACAGTGTGATGTATTTTATATAAATGTGCCCCAAATGCCCCCAAATACAGTGTGGTGTATTTTATATAAATGTGCCCCAAATGCCCCCAAATACAGTGTGATGTATTTTATATAAATGTGCCCCTAATGCCCCCAAAATACAGTGTGGTGTATTTTATATAAATGTGCCCCAAATGCCCCCAAATACAGTGTGGTGTATTTTATTAAAAAAATAAAAATTATAGCATTTTTATTTTTTAATAAAATAACTGCACTTGGCAGTATTTTGGGGGTAAAGATGGTGGGAGTGGGGTGTTAGAAAAAAACACACTGAAAAGTGCCTTTACATTGCAGTCTATGGGAACTGTGTGTTCCCTGTAAATATATATGTATATGAATATATACATATATATTTATGTGTTAATATGTGCATAGTATATAATCATATATATATATATGTATTTATGTGTTAATATGTGCATAGTATATAATCATATACATATATATTTATTTATATGTTAATATGTGCAGCTACACTACAGAAAAAAACGAAAAAACGACTAAAAAAAACAAAAAAAAAAACACTTTATTTTTTGGGGAAAACTGGGTACTGGCAGACATCTGCCAGTACCCAAGATGGTGGCAAATAGGTAGGTGGGGAGGGTTAGAGAGGTGTTTGGGGGGATCAGGGAGGTTGGGGGTTAAGGCAGGGGTCCATCACAGCTGAATAATTTAAAAAAAAAAAAAAAAAACACCTTTTATTTTAGTACTGGCAGACTTTCTGCCAGTACTTAAGATGGCGGGGAAAATTGTGGGGTGGGGGAGGGAAGAGAGCTGTCTGGGAGGGATCAGGGGGTGGGATGTGTCAGGTGGGAGGCTAATCTCTACACTAAAGCTAAAATTAACCCTGCAAGCTCTCTACAAGCTACCTAATTAACCCCTTCACTGCTGGGCATAATACAAGTGTGGTGCGCAGCAGCATTTAGCGGCCTCCTAATTGCCAAAAAGCAACGCCAAAGCCATATATGTCTGCTATTTCGGAACAAAGGAGATCCCAGAGAAGCATTTACAACCATTTGTGCCATAATTGCACAAGCTGTTTGTAAATAATTTAAGTGAGAAACCTAAAATTGTGAATAATGTCACTTTTTTTTTTATTTGCTCGCATTTGGCGGTGAAATGGTGGCATGAAATATACCAAAATGGGCCTAGATCAATACTTTGGGTTGTCTACTACACTACACTAAAGCTAAAATTAACCCTTCAAGGTCCCTACAAGATCCCTAATTAGCCCCTTCACTGCTGGGCATAATACATGTGTGGTGCACAGCGGCATTTAGTGGCCTTCTAATTACCAAAAAACAATGCCAAAGCCATATATGTATGCTATTTCTGAACAAAGGGGATCCCAGAGAAGCATTTACAACCATTTGTGCCATAATTGCACAAACTGTTTGTAAATAATTTCAGTGAGAAACCTAAAGTTTGTGACAAAATTTGTGAAAAAGTGAACGATTTTTTTAATTTGCTCGCATTTGGCAGTGAAATGGTGGCATGAAATATACCAAAATGGGCATAAATCAATACTTTGGGTTGTCTTCTAAAAAAATATATATACATGTCAAGGGATATTCAGAGATTCCGGACAGATATCAGTGTTCCAATGTAACTAGCGCTAATTTTGAAAAAAGTGGTTTGGAAATAGCAAAGTTCTACTTGTACTTATTGCCCTATAACTTGCAAAAAAAAGCAAATAACATGTAACCATTGGGTATTTCTAAACTCAGGACAAAATTTAGAAACTATTTAGCATGGGTGTTTTTTGGTGATTGTAGATGTGTAACAGATTTTGGGGGTCAAAGTTAGAAAAAGTGTTTTTTTTCCATTTTTTCCTCATATTTTATATTTTTTTTTATATTAAATTATAAGATATGATGAAAAAAATAGTATCTTTAGAAAGTCCATTTCATGGCGAGAAAAACGGTATATAATATGTGTGGGTACAGTAAATGAGTAAGAGGAAATTACAGCTAAACACTAACACTGCAGAAATGTAAAAATAGCCATTGTCATTAAGGGTAAGAAAACTGAAGAATGGTCCGGTTATTAAGGGGTTAATTTAGAGTTAAACGACAGCCTACTGTAGGGTTAAAATATTTTTTTCTTTTTTATGTAATGCAATAATATAGTTTGTCAGAAGGTGGCGCTGTTGTTTTGTGTATGGTGCTAATGGCGCCAAATTGAGTATACAGTACTGTATATCATTTAGACATAACTAAGCATGGTTTTTAACAGTGAAGAGTCTGGAAAGTATATTCTGTCTGGGTGAATTTAGCAGCTTTATTATTCGGAGTATTGTAATTGTAATTTAAGTGCTGTTTCATACGAAATGATTTATAATTAATTTCAAATACCATTTGCTATAATAAATTGCCAAACGATTGTTTCTGTAATATTAAGTGAACTGTGTACTTTTCATAGGTTGTAAATGTATTTAAATGGAACACAAAACACTTAAGCTTGAAAGTAAAGCGATTTGTCAAAGAATTGTAATAAGGAAAAGGGAAAGAAGAAAAAACGTGTATGACACAATCAGATTGAATATTGTAGGAGCTGTTCAGCATGCTATGTGCCAGCAATCCTTCTAGGGCTAAAGGGAGGGGTAGATCTACTCGTCCCAGCCCTTCCAAGAATCCGGTTACTTTTCCTTACTTGGCTGCCATCTGATTCCAAACCTTAAGTTTGAATGGAGCTCTAAGGATCCAGATGTGCTGCAGCTGCTTAGAAACACCAGCCTTGGGGGTGAATAATACTGCAATAATGATTGGGCTACAGATGAGGAAAGTGGACAATACCATCTATAAAGAACCAGGAATACAGAGCCACAGCTGATCCTTTTTATTGCAGAGAAAATAAATCTACTTGCACAGAACTCCTTCAATATAATAATGACAAATATTATCATCTGTTACTAGCAAGAGCCAGAGACATCGTCATATCATTTGTACAGAGGTTATTTGGTTCCCTGAACTCTGACAATTCAGTTCTAGTCTGGTGTAGGTTATTGCACTACCTTTATAGCCCCATACGTTTGTCACCTGCCCTATAGATTCCTATAGATAGATCTGATTGGTTATCCATAGTATACGGCTTCCTATATAACCTGTTCTGACCTATACTGACCCAATACCAGCTGGGACACTTTGCCTACTGTATTCCTTAGACTGGTTCTGTATCGGCAGCTGGTTTATCCTACCTACCATATTCCATTCTAGAAGCCATATATTGGATCTACACAACTTGCTGTGGAATTTTCAGTACGTTCCCATACAGACCCCACTTCACATCCAGTCCCCATCCCTCTGGCAGTGTCTGACTGGGTCTGCCCCTCAGTGCCCCGCCCCGGGCAGGCCTAGGCAGAGGGACCCTCAGGATGGCTCAATGCTGCCAGGCTGCCACCCTGTGTCTTCTGCTCTTGCTGCCATACTGTGCCTCTGGCCGGAGCTTGAGGAAGCGAGCACTGCACCTCCCTCTCAGTGACAAGTATGATGTAAGTACCAAGAAGCAGGGGGTGCGCTCTGCCAGGGCATGTGCTCACCTTGCTATGTATCTGCTGCCAGGGGCCCCATGATTCTAGTGTTAGAAGAACCCCATAGCTGCAAAAGGGTCGCGCAACGTTTCTTTAAAATACTGTTTAACGTTTATCTGACATCAAAAGTTTAATTTGATTAACACAATAGCTGCCTGCTACTCAGAAGAAGCAGTACCTCTGCTGCATCATTAATAGTGATAGCTTTGAGGAAAAGAGAATTGGTTTGTCTGTATCTTCTAGCGACTATTTCTACAAATATGAATAGGGCAACAATGGTTTAGTGAGTGCCATTATATGGTCACTGTTTACCAACAGGTCATTGGTATTGCCCTCTACTCAACATCATTCCATATTAACCCTTTCAGCTGGGGTGCCATTTTCATGTTTTCAGATTCAAAGAACAAATTTTATTTCTGTCAATCTAAACAAAAATTAGTATAATCAAATGATAGCAATTATTGTACAGGCTAAGTGTTAAAAGCATAAATACACACAGACACTGACCATAGCAATTAAATCTACAAAAGTTAAAAGCAATTTTTACCGTAAAATGTAAAGAATTACATCATATTGTGTGATTTTGTATGTGTGTATATATATATATATATATATATATATATATATATATATATATATATATATATATATATATATATAATATGGATTATATAGAAAGTATCTGTAGGTGGGAGAAAAGTAACATAACATATACATTTAATAATCATCCAATTAGAATTATACACCCATATGCATCAATACGGATATAACTTTAAGCAGAATATCAGTTATGTAATTGGGCTTGTCTTTTATCCAGAAGTAAAGTCATTTTCTTGGCTAACCATTGCCACAAAGGGTATAACTTTAAGCAGAATATCAGTTATGTAATTGGGCTTGTCTTGTATCCAGAAGTAAAGTCATTTTCTTGGCTAACCATTGCCACAAAGGGTATAAATTTAAGCAGAATATCAGTTATGTAATTGGGCTTGTCTTGTATCCAGAAGTAAAGTCATTTTCTTGGCTAACCATTGCCACAAAGGGTATAACTTTAAGCAGAATATCAGTTATGTAATTGGGCTTGTCTTGTATCCTGAAGTAAAGTCATTTTCTTGGCTAACCATTGCCACATGACAAGGGATTGAATAATTTTGCCCCAAGTGAATGCTGCCTGGGCTTCCTACTGTCTTGCCTTGTGTACAACAACTGGGTTTGCTAGCTGATATAATACAATGTGAACTGATTATTTGAACTTTTATATTTGCTGTTTTTGCTATTTTAAATGATACATTGAACATTAATCTAAATCAGTGTAGTAGAATATCAGAATGTTAAGCCCTGTGCCAACTTTTACAATTAAAAATGTGTTTTTATTAAAGCAACACAGTCTCCATTGCATACATAGTAACATATAACAAGAAACCAAGCAAACAAAATAAACTAAATAATTATGTTGCAGTAGTAAAAAAATGGACCATTGATTTAGCTACATTTTTCAACCAATCAAGACCTGTACTATGGCATTTTTGCATTTTTAGTAGTAATGGAGTCACTTTTCTAGGCTAAAGGTTATGTAGTAATTGCCCAAATACTGTAACAATTGACCTGTAGAAAAAGGCTACCATATATGAATATTTGATTAAAGATTACTTTCCATCTCTCTAATTTAGTGTTCTGAATTATCAAAGCATCCAAATGTAGTTTAAAATGTTCCCAATGTTTAGGCTTAATGCTCAGACATATATAGGTATTAAAGGAAGATGTAAGTTTGTATGTGAGTATATTTTCTGCCTTAGGGCCAGCATATGGCATTTTTCCAGCGCAGGCTGAGTAAACTTTAGTGGCGTGGGCAGGTGGAAGTCAGACATTTTTGTGTGAATAAGAATTCACTTTCACGGTTGGAATGTTTCTGTACCCAGACAAAAAGGAAAACGTCTCTCTTGTTCAGACTTGTGCTAGATGTTTGCTCTAATCTAATATGATAAAAAATAATGTTTGGTCTATACACGGGGTAATGGAAGGGGTTAAGTTTGAAGAAACACTGCATGCTGCACACATTTTACAGCCCCTGTAGTGAAAACAGCTGTAACATGTCAAAACCTAGCAGTGAATGGTAATGATTAGTCAGGCCTTGCAAAATCTGATGTACAGTGAGCTGTCAGACAAATTTACCTGCAACTTATCAAACCAGAAAAGTTAAGTGAGCAGTTCACATGTTACACAAGAGGATATTTGTGCCTCCTTTTAAGGGGGACATTTCAGAAGTGGTCAGAGCTTAAAAAATAGGGACAAAGGTTACCACAAAGCCTCATATCAAGACTTCCATATCTATGGCATTTTATAAATATATATATATACAGGTATACCCCGCTTATACAGTGGGTTAGGGACCGGAGCCCCGCTGTAAAGTGAAAACCGCCTTAAAGTGAAACAAGGCAGTTTTAGCTTTCTTTTCAGTGTTTAAAATCTTAAAAACATGTTTGAACTAACAAATATTAGGGGTGCAATAGTGCTACGTTTAGTTTAACACTAGCACAGCAAGTATTCAATTAGTATTCAATAAATACTGTACCTGTAAAATTGTGACAATTACTGTAGTAAAATTTGCCAGACTATAGCACCGAGACACAGATTGCACTACAATGCAGTTAACAGAGTGAACTAAGCATAGCAAAATGGTGCCAGTCACTTTTCTCGCAATCTCACAATGATTTACAGCACTGTTTCAAAATCTTTGGAGGTTAAACTTCAGCTCCACAAAGCGCTGTATTAGCGAATCGCTGTAAAGTGAAGCGCTGTAAAGTGAGGTATACCTGTATATATATATATATAAAATGCAAAAAAGAGCGCACTCCCATTAAAACAGCATCCACCAGGGTGCAAGCAAATATGAATATAGAATTGAAAAAAGCATGCACTCACTGGATTTGTGAAAAAGGTGCTTTTACTGGCACATCAAAAAAAGGTAACGTTTCGGGGATCAATCAACCTTCATCAGACCACTTGGTCTGATGAAGGGGTAATTGATCCCCGAAACGTTACCTTCCTTTTAGAGACGCTTGTAAAAATAATGTATTGTAAAAACAGTAGATATCTAATTTCAACTTTGTTATATTCCCCACCTAACAGAGATGGTGTCTCAGGAATATTCAGCTGTTCAGTAGACCTTGCTTGTCTTCACTTACTCCCTTGAGAGAGGCCCCTTGAAAAAAAAAAAAGCACCTTTTTCACAAATCCAGTGAGTGCATGCTTTTTTCAATTCTATCTATCTATCTATCTATCTATCTATCTATCTATCTATCTATCTATCTCTCTCTCTCTCTCTCTCTCTCTCTCTCTATATATATATATATATATATATATATATATATATATATATTTAATATGCACATATACATTTTTAGACATGTGTATGTATGTATCTCTATTTTAAAGCCATTTGCGCACCTTTTTTCCCCCCCTCCTAACACATGAGAGCTTCATATCTGAGCCCTTATAATTTTTTAATGCAATTTAATTTAAAAAAAAATTATTTAATGTTGTTATTATGAGTGTAACTGTACTTTTTAATGTATTTTATGCAACTTTTTATTCGAGTGTAACAGTTAACCAGAACTCTGAAGTGTGCGCTAACCAGACGATCAACAAAGTAAATTGCAAAAGAACTTTTAATACACATACTACTTGCTACGCATGCAAACACCCGCGATAAACCCCTTATTGCTCACCTGCAGCTGTTAGCGCACAACTTGCAATATAGGGGAGAGTTATTTGCAAATTATATATTTTTTCATAAATGGGTTATTACAGATAGAAATTGTTACATTATCTTTATTTGTAGCACTATGTTACTATTTATTAGTTACTGAGCTTCCTTTTAGAGACGCTTGTAAAAATAATGTAATGTAAAAACAGTAGATATCTAATTGCAACTTTGTTATATTCCCCACCTAACAGAGATGGTGTCTCAGGAATATTCAGCTGTTCAGTAGACCTTGCTTGTCTTCACTTACTCCCTTGAGAGAGGCCCCTTGAAAAAAAAAAAATCAACTCAAAGTACTGCCGTTTCCTCTTGTAGAGGTGCACAAATTCTGTTCTTGAGGATAAACAGGCCAAATATAATGAAATCCCTACTGTAGCTTGATCCCAGTAACTGTATCTGCCAGCTGTGCAGAAACATTTTGAATTATTGGTCTTTATGTCACACAGTTCACATCATCTTCTTTCTTTTGCATAAACTTTGTGCTTGTGCTAAACTCCCTAGAGAGGCCAAAAGCAAACTGTCAACTAGGTTTTCTTTACAATGTCACAAATCAATAGTTGATTTAGATTGGCTTATTTTGAGCATTTGAAAGAAAACATAGGTGACAGAGTCTGCTTTTTGGGCTCTCGGGGGAGCATGGAAAAAGCACAATGTGTATACAAAATCAAGGGGTGTTTAATTTTCCCACTAATTAATAATATTAATAGGCTGATAACTGGGGAGGAGCAGTCTCACCATACTTTGAACTTAAAGGGACATGAAACACTATTGACAGAAGTTGATCAGTAGAGAATGAAAGAGGTCATTTAGGGTAAAGGCAGCAGAAATGTAATGGGAAATTATACAACTGAGTGTGTCATGGAGACAGGGAACATGATTTAATTTTGCAAAGAATGAGAAAAAGAACAAGGATTTACTTAAAGAAGCAACAGCTGAACAGAAGGCAGCTGCACTGAGGATGAATTGGAGAGAGGGAAGATGTATTTCTTGGCTGATTGTAAAATATGTTGCCCTAGTAATGTACGTCAATGGCAGCAAAGAAAGGGTTAAGAATGTATAACTTATACATTTCCCTTGGAGCACCAGAAATATCTGCGGGGAAAAAATAAAATATTCCAAACATAATAATTCCTTTGTAGGCAAAAGCAATATTCATTTGTAGTTTCAATATCCATTAAATCAAGTATCTAGCAGATAAGTGACTGGCATTTTACCTGATCCATATGATATCTAGAGGGTCATGTAACCTGGCATATAAAGAAAAAAGGTGTGACAGTAGATTACAAATGGAGCACAAATATCATAATAATATAGGGCTATAGTGTGTTAACACAAATCAAGATAAAATTAATAGGGCTTTTATTTTTGTGCTCATATTATAAGTTTAAAGTGATATATTAGCGCTCGAGCACACGTATAGGGCACACTAACATCTGACGGATAGCGCGGGTGACAAAATCCCTTTAAATATTAGACTTCTATGAGGTGTGCTAAAAAAGTTCATGTCAGTTATTGCTTGAGTGCTAAACTGAAGGTGCTCTAAGCTGAAGCTCAAATAGGAAAGTTTTTCACTAACTTATTAACTATGACATATATGTTTAACCCCTTAGTGACCAGACCACTTTTCCATTTTCTGACCATGTTTACATGTTCTTTGCTTTTTTTGCAAGTTATAGGGCAATAAATACAAGTAGCACTTTGCTATTTCCAACCTTTTTTTTTCAAAATTAGCGATAGTCACATTGTAACACTGATATCTGTCAGGAATCCCTGAGTAACCCTTCACATGTATATATATTTTTTTAGTAGACATCCCAAAGTATTAATCTAGGCCCATCGTGCCACCATTTCACCGGCAAATGCGATCAAATAAAAAAAAATCTTTCACTTTTTCACAGACTTTTTCACAAACTTTAGGTTTCTCACGGAAATGATTTAGAAACAGCTTGTGCAATTATGGCACAAATGGTTGTAAATGCTTCTCTGCAATCCCCTTTCTTCAGAAATAGCAGACATATATGGCTTTGGCATTGCTTTTTGGTAATTAGAAGCCCGCCAAATATCATTGCCTACCACACGTGTATTATGCCCAGCAAGGAAGGGGTTAATAAGGGAGCTTGTAGAGAGCTTGTAGGGTTAATTTTAGCTTTAGTGTAGTGTAGTAGACAACCCCAAGTATTGAGCTAGGCCCATTTTGATATGTTTCATGCCACCATTTCACTGCCAAATTCGATCAAATAAAAAAAAAAAATTATAAATTTTTCACAATTTTAGGTTTCTCACTGAAATTATTTACAAAAAGTTAGTGCAATTATGACACAAATGGTTGTAAATGATTCTCTGGGATCCCCTTTGTTCAGAAATAGCAGACATGTATGGCATTGGCATTGCTTTTTGGTAATTAGAAGGCTGCTAAATGCCGGTGCGCACCACACTTGTATTATGCCCAGCAGTTAAGAGGTGAATTAGGTAGCTTGCAGGATTAATTTTAGCTTTAGTGTAGAGATCAGCCTCCCACCTGACACATCCCACCCCCTGATCTCTCCCTGACCCCCCTCAAACAGCTCTCTTCCCTCCCCTACCTCACAATTGTCACCGCCATCTTAAGTACTGGCAGAAAGTCTGCCAGTACTAAAATAAAAGCCTTTTTTTTCTTTTTTTTTCTAGCCATTCTGCAGTGTTGGATCCCCCCTTAGACCCCAACCTCCCTGGTCCCCCACCAAACAGCTCTCTAACCCTCCCCCCTCTACCTAGTTGCCGCCATCTTGGGTACTGGCAGCTGTCTGCCAGTACCCAGTTTGTTAAAAAATTACCCTTATTTTTAAATAAATAAATAAATAAATACCTACCCCCTCCTCCCAGATCCCTTTCCAAATATGTATTTCACCCCCTCTCCCTCTATCACTTTGACTTTTCTGTAGTGTAGCGGTCCCTGTCCCGCATGCTTCCACACACCTGCGTGCAACTGCCCTCCGCTCCTGGCACCTGGAAGGAAGTGGACCAGCGATGGGCCGGCCACCCGCCTCCCTGCTACAGCTCCCACCCACCAACGATTGGCACCAACGCTGGCTGATGCAGAGAGGGCCACAGAGTGACTCTCTCTACATCAGTGGGGTAAAAAGGGTATTGCAGTGATGCCTCAATATCGAGTATTGAATATTACAATCGCTTCCAGAGCTTCAAACCCCAGAGGACGTGTCAGACACACCCTTGGTTGTTAACTAACATCCAAATGAGGACGTGCCTGACACGTCCTTGGTCGTTAAGGGGTTAAAACACTGCACATATATGTACATTATGTACACACACTCATACACATAGATACATATGTACACACACATACATACATATGTACACACACATACACATACATACATTATGTACACACACTCATACATATACATACATACATACATACATAAGGGATTAAATGCCGTATCCTCCTTTGTGGGAAGAATTATCATAACTTAACTATTTACATTCTCAAGTTTAATGTAAACCTTTAACTTCATTTCTAACATAGAAATAAACACACAGACAACTTCTTTCGTTATAAAACCTGCAGGTTTTACTACTAATGCGTAGTAACCCATGCTAACAAGATGGGCAGTACCTGGGTGCAGGAGAGGAAGCAGAGCGTAGCTCAATACTGGAAAGGCTTAGGGAGTTCTCGGCTTCGAATCACATGGGCAGGGAACACCCCAGATACGCGTCTGAGGACTTCACCCCTGGCCGTAAGTAGCCATCACTCTACCTCGATCACATCCTGCCCCCGGACACTGTCCACCCTCCAGCCCAGGGTGCAAACCCACCACTCTGTACCAGTAGGGCCAGGGTCAATAAGGTGTAAACCACATTGAACACCTGGGGAGCTGAAACTTAACGTCCTCTGGCTTACAGAAATAGGCTGGCTAGCCCTCATCATGCCTTGGACACCCCTAATCCTAGGGACCACCCTAGAGATGAATCCCCCTAACGATTGCCGCCTAAAATAATAAAAAGGGAGGGACAGGGTGGGGAAAACTTTGATGAAACCAGCAGAAAGAGGACTTGTGCTTCCTGTACAGGGATTAAAAAGGTAAGCTGGAACCCCTCCTCTCTATCTGCAACATTGTTTCACACACACAAACCAGAGCACTTCCACTCCTCCGTCTTGGCCTTAACCCTTATGTGCATTCCAGGCAATTTGCCTTACCTTTCCTTAAGGAATTAAATGCCGTATCCTCCTCTGTGGGAAGAATTATCATAACTTAACTATTTACATTCTCAAGTTTAATGTAAACCTTTAACTTAATTTCTAACATAGAAATAAACACACAGACAACTTCTTGATTATAAAACCCGCAGGTCACATTTATTGTGGCAACACAGGAACAAAACGACCAGCACTAATAAACATGGACCAGGGGTACGGCAATCAGGTACTAGCTAATGCGTAGTAACCCATGCTAACAAGATGAGCAGTACCAGGGTGCCCCAAGGAAGAACACTGTGCGATCTGCGTTCTTATCGCAGAAACTGAAGGATCTCTGCAGAAAGAATGGAAGTGTCAGTTAAAAAAAAAAAATTTGCCTGCACTTTTAATTTCTGCCTGCGGGTGTCACTGTTCCGTTCTATCTCAATGGAAATATTTGCTACGTTCCTCTCTTTTCATTTTCATCTCACTTCCTGATCTCCAGTGCGGTACAGGGAACAGCACATTGCAGAAAAGGTAAGTCAGGGCTTAACAAATGTATTCTAGGAGTGGAGGAGCCAACCAAAATACTTAGACAGATTTTTTTTTTTTGTTCTTTAATAAGTGTATGTTTGTATGGTGTGTGTATATATGGTGTGTGTGTGTGTGTATATGGTGTGTGTATATGGTGTGTGTGTGTGTATATGGTGTGTGTATGTAAATGGTGTGTGTGCATATATGATGTGTGTATATGGTGTGTGTGTATGTATATGGTGTGTGTGTGTATGTATATAGTGTGTGTGTATGTATATGGTGTGTGTGTATATGGTGTGTGTGTGTATGTATGTATATGGTGTGTGTGTGTATGTATATAGTGTGTGTGTATGTATATGGTGTGTGTGTATATGGTGTGTGTGTGTGAGTATATGGTGTGTGTATGTATATGGTGTGTGTATATGGTGTGTGTGTGTATATATGGTGTGTGTGTGTATATGGTGTGTGTGTATGTATGTATGTATATGGTGTGTGTGTGTGTGTGTGTATATGGTGTGTGTGTATGTATATGGTGTGTGTGTGTATATGGTATGTGTGTATGTATATGGTGTTTGTGTGTATATGGTGTGTGTGTATGTATATGGTGTGTGTATGTATATGGTGTGTTTATGTATATAGTGTGTGTATGTATATAGTGTGTGTGTGTATGTATATGGTGTGTGTGTATGTATATGGTGTGTGTGTATATGGTGTGTGTGTGTGTGTGTGTGTGTATATGGTGTGTGTATGTATGTATGTATATGGTGTGTGTGTGTGTATGTGTGTGTATATGGTGTGTGTGTGTGTATATGATGTGTGTGTATATATGGTGTGTGTATATATGGTGTGTGTGTATATATGGTGTGTGTGTATGGTGTGAGTATATATGGTGTGTGTGTATGGTGTGTGTATGTATATGGTGTGTGTGTGTATATGGTGTATGTGTGTATGTATATGGTGTGTGTGTGTGTATATGGTGTTTGTGTGTGTATATATATGGTGTGTGTGTGTATATGGTGTGTGTGTGTATGTATATGATGTGTGTGTGTGTGTGTATATATGGTGTTTGTGTGTGTGTATATATGGTGTGTGTGTATATATGATGTGTGTGTGTGTGTGTGTGTATGGTGTGTATGTATATGGTGTGTGTGTGTATATGGTGTGTTTGTGTGTATATGGTGTGTGTGTGTGTGTGTGTGTATATGGTGTGTGTGTGTTTGTATGTATGTATATGGTGTGTGTGTGTGTGTGTGTATGGTGTGTGTATATATGGTGTGTGTGTGTGTGTATATGGTGTGTGTGTATATGGTGTGTGTGTGTGTATATGGTGTGTGTGTGTGCATATATATGGTGTGTGTGTGTGTGTGTATATGTATGTATATGGTGTGTATGTATGTATATGGTGTGTGTGTATAGTGTGGGTGTGTGTATATGGTGTATACACAGGCTGTACATGAACCTGTCCTCATACAATCCGAGTAAGGGCAACAAACCAGCTTCTTAAAGACACTGCAGAAAAATTTTCACTAAAAAAAATCTCATCGCAGAAAATGAAAAAAAGTTCTGCCTCTGGGCCAGGGTGCAGGAGAGGAAGCAGAGCGTAACTCAATAGTGGAAAGGCTTAGGGAGTTCTCGGCTTTAAATCACGCGGGCAGGGAACACCCCAGACACGCGTCTGAGGACTTCACCCCTGGCCGGAAGTAGCCATCACTCTACCTCGATCACATCCTGCCCCCGGACACAGTCCACCAGCCACAAGATCGCCCATATATTCAGGGCCACTCTGAACGCCCCCACCCAAACTCACACAAATAGGAGTAGGGACTGTCTTAGGTGTTCAATAAACAGGTCCATGCCATGGTCCGAAAGATGTACCCCGGTCAGCTGCCGTAATGGATTTGTGCTCCACAACAAAGCCCCTAAGCTCAAACATCAATTTCCTTACGTCCCTATTGAGCTTCTTCCTGACCTGAAACGCAGCCCTATGGCTGGCCATATGACGCCATGTCAACCTAGGAATAATGTTTGACCATCCCATTTTCACACCAGGCACCCAAGCTTTGAAGGTGCGCAGGTCCGACTGGATCACCGCACTCAAATCCCGTCCGGGAATTGAGCCAAGATCATTTCCACCTAAGTGGATGATCAAAACGTGGGGTTTCTCCCAATGTTTTATGGCGTCTTGCAGTAATCCAGGCAGATCTGCCCAGCAAAGGCCTCTCCTTTCTAGCCACCTAACAACCACCCTAGATGACGAGAACCCCAGTTGCTGTCCTCCAAGTCGAGTAGAAGCTCGGATGGCTGCCCAGTGCACGAACGAGTGCCCCACAATCCAGGCACGAAGCGGACCACTGCTAGGTCCTGTAACAGAAACAAGTGTTAGGTTCATACCACAACAGTGAAAACATCACAACATCAACCCACCGTAATTCTTAGCAGTGGGATAAAAGGGGTCTCACATGCAATTGATATATCCTAGATTTCCACCTCCCCAATGCCATTATACGGTCAGCAGACCAACCTAAAGCCGCCGCTGTTGTAGCAGCTCCAACCCTAAATGAGTGAGGGGCTATGGTATTGGGATTGAAACCCGGCTTTTCTGCAGCCCATCCCAGGACCCTCCGGGACTGGAATCTCATAAGAGGGATACCATCCTGGTGAATTAAAAACCTATTTAAACCCACTGGACGCACATCCGAGAAGACTTTCAACAGGATGTAAGGGCAACTGGTGGAACCTTGATTCACAGGGAGCAACAGCCAAGCCCCTGTACACTCCTGATCCACTTTGGATCTAGGAATGAATAGCAATACCCCATTGTCAGCGAATCTTACGTGTTCAGTCAGCACGCCTCTCACTTTCGCAATCTTAGACTGCGGTACCAACTCCCCCACTCGCAGGGCACCATGAAATGCCATGGCGAACACAGCGGAAAACAGCTAAACCTCGTATTCCGAGGAACAGACGTCAGGTAGAACCTGAAACAAAAGGAGTAACCGATCAGCAGTTATGGGTTCCCGAATGTCAGGTCACCGCACTTCCGACCTCCCCCAGCCCCGAAGAATTTGGCGAACCAAAAACATCTTGGAAGAGTCCGTCAGCGCGAACAATTTACAGAAGAAGGATACTGCTGCCAACCGTGCAGTCACCGCCCCCTTTTTTACCTGCTTAGTTCTAAGCTCCGCAAGCCAGCGCAACAACCAATCTTGCTCACCTGCGCAGGAAGGAAATCCCTGAACATCGCAGAAGAATGCCCATTCTTCCCAATACCTCACATAAGACTTCCAAGTGGAAGGTGCCAGGGACGGCTTCAGTAGTGGAATCAGAGACTGCCATCCAGTGCCACCTGCCAAAGGAAAGGAGGACAGGGAACACCATGAGTCGCAGCGTTAGGAGCAAATTTCCTAAAATTTTCCCATTGGAAATGAGAAAGCGCATCAGCTATAATATTAGCAACCCCAGGGACATGCCTAGCCTGAAACTCAATGTTCCGCTTAAGGTTTTCCAAGACCAGAATCCTAAGATATCTAACCACTGCTAGGGACGAAGATGAGAGTCCATTGATGGCAAAGACCACACTCATATTGTACGTCCAAAAACAATGGAACTGTTCTTAAGTTCATCTCCCCAGATCCCCAATGCCACCAAAATGGGGAAGAGCTCCAGGAGACACATGTTCCTGGTCAGACCCTTAACGGTCCATTCGACAAGCCAAAGCTCAGCACTCCACCTACCATCTAGGTAAGCACCGTAGCCGAAGGACCCCGCCGCATCTGTAAAAAGGTGAATGGACTGCGCGGACGTCTGAGGTTTCCGCCAAATGCAAACCCCATTGAATTCCGTAAGGAACTGATCCCAAACCTGGAGATCAACCCTCATTTCTTTGTTAACCTTAATTCTTGCCTTGGGGGAGGTCACCCCCGGCAACAGTCGCTCCATTCTTTTTAGAAAAATTCTCCCCATGTGGATGACTCGACCTGCGAAGTTGAGCAGACCCAACAAGGATTGCAGCTCTTTTAATGTGCAAAAACCCGCAGACTCAAGTCTTCTCACTTTCTCCAGCATCTTCCGGACTTTATCTGCCGGAAGTCTACATTCCTCGGCTACAGAGTCAATTTCTATCCCTAAGAATGTAAGACATGCACAAGGGCCCTCTGTTTTGTCCTCTGCCAAGGGAACACCAAATTTAGTCATTAACAGTCTCATGGTGTGCAGAAGTAGCTCACATTCCCTGGAGCCCTGTCTGCCCACCAATAAAAAATCATCCAGATAGTGAGCAACTCTATCCTCCCCCGCCACCTCGGCGACAGCCCAATGTAAGAAGGAGCTGAAAGCCTCAAAATAGGTGCATGAAATTAAACACCCCATGGGTAAACAACGGTCAACATAGTACGATCCGTCAAAAAAACATCCCATGAGATAAAAAGAAGAGGGGTGAATCGGCAGCAGCCAGAAGGCAGACTCTATATCAAGTTTTGCCAGCAAGGCACCTTGAACCGACCTCCGAACCACCCTTAGGACATCATCAAATGACTGATAATGAACTGTGCTCAATTCCTGTGGGATGGCGTCATATACTGACCTGCCTTTGGGGTAGGAAAGGTGTTGAATCATCCTGAACTTCCCTGGGTCTTTCTTTGGCACAACCCCTAAAGGATAAATAACCAATCCCGGTATTGGCTTTACCCTCAATGGTTCGGCCATTCTACCCAGCAAATCTTCCTTACTCAATTTTTCCTTTAATGCCTCTGGAAACTGGTAAGCTGATTTCAGGTTCCTACGGTCCGCAGAACCCTTAACCTTACTTTGTAACGGAATAATGAAACCTTCCTGGAGACCAAACTCCAGCAAGGCAGTTGCTTCCCTATCTGGGTACAGCGTGAGCCAAGGTCTAATTGCGGCCACCTTCAGCGGGGTGCCCGCTCTTACCGACAACAGGGCCATGTGATCCTGCCCTATCCTGTTTTTCTCTTTTGACGCAATCTGCAGCTGGGTGAGGTCCCCCGCAGTTGCGGCACGCATGCCAAAAGGAACAAGCAGTTCCCAGCGCGCAGTGCTTTTCCTGAAACTTCCAACAGACCCCGGCGGGGCGTCTGCGAAACCTACTAGCAGAGCGGACCTGGTGTGATCCCACTGGAGGAGCAGAAGTCCCTGGGACCTTCTCAGGACCCAACTGGGCCCAAAGCTGCATCTCCACACAACCGAAGTCCAGAAGAGGGTTACCCACCATCTTCCTGCGGAATTCTTCATTGTAATCCCACCAGGCTCCATCACGATAATTTTCTGCAATGATTTCCATGTTCTCCATATATTTTAATATATCTAAACACTGATCGGGCCATTTTTCCAAGAAACAAGAAGCGTAAATCCTGAAACAACGTTGCCACTCATGGAACGTGTCAGGACGCTGGTATTTCTTCGGCCCGGTCCCATCTTTGGCTCTCTCCTTCTGCCTTAAGGCTTCCACAGAGAGCTCAAAGATATTGACATACTTCCCCTCTTGAATGCGCTGAACCGTCTTAGTTTTAAGGTGTTCGTGCAGATCATAAGATGACCAGGATCGTGTATCGCTGTGGAGTGCCACCTTGTGGTTAGCAGATCCACGCGCCTCCCTGACTCTGGAACTGGGTTAGGATGCCCTATCAGACTTCTCAGAGGTAACATGTTCTGAAGATCTTTGCAACCCCCTCTTAGCAGACTTTCTTTCCTCAGTCAACCACCATTTCCATGTTTTCCATATATTTTAATATAGCTAAACACTGATTGGGCCATTTTTCCAAGAAACAAGAAGCGTAAATCCTGAAACAACGTCGCCACTCATGGAACGTGTCAGGGCGCTGGTATTTTGTACATTCGCTTATGACCCTTAGTATTTAAACCCAACTCTTTGTCATTCTCCGACCCAGAATCATCCGAGGATGATGTGAAACCTCTGAACCCCACTGAAACTGAGGACTCACTGGTTTGCAACCCTGTCCTAGGCGGTATCGCCACCATGCCCGAAGTCGATGGACGCTCATCCTCCGACACCATGGAATCTGCACCGCTCTCTGTTCCTCTCTCCATACCACTTCTGGAATCGCCAGTAGTCGACATGTCGCTATCCTGAAAAACAGAATGCAAGAGAGGAGTACCACGCAGGGGAAGTTCAGCTCTCCCCTTCCCCCTGCTCGCACACTGCTGTACCCCCCTCAGGCATTCTAGGAGCACATGGGCGCTTACCACGCCCCTCTCCAACATGCACACTTTGCTCTTCCTCCTCCTCAATATACTCACTAAAGTGTACTGTCTTAGGGGCCTGTGCAGGGGCCTTCTTGCGACTTCTAGTTGGCACTAATTCCATATCTAGACTATGAAACTGTGATGGGGTACCCTGCCTCGCAGCCAACCTAGTAACTACCTTCCTAGCAGCGGGCGGCACCATGGTCGCGCACCGTGGCCTAGTAGGCCTATCCTCACAGTCAATCCCATTCATGCTGCCATCATCCATGGCAAAAGCCACACCCGTGGAATCAGAGTCGACGTTATCACCTTCCATTCTACCCATGCCGAGCCTACTAGGTGTTGCACCACCTTTATTTTTGTCCGCTGGGGCCTTAGCCTCGGACCGCACGCTAGCGGTTCTATTAGCCCCCTTTTCCTGATCACCCGAACCGAGTTCGGTTCCATATGGCCTCTTATGACTCGCATATTGCTCCCTTGCTGCTCCATGCACCCCTTTTTCTAATGTCTTAAGCCCTCGAGCACTCTGAGCACCTTTAGCCCCCATCGCCCCTGTAGGCCTAACCCCTGGAGCCAAAGTTCCCCCCCGAGGCACTACTTTCTTACCTGCAGAGCCGCGTGGGGAACTCAATGCGCTCCTCTTCATGGCCGGGCGTCGAATGGAGGAACTGGAAATGACGTCACTGAAAGTGACGTCACTGGAAGTACTGCCGCTGGAGGACCCGAGACTGGAAGTCAACACGGAGAGGGCCGGAGCCACCGGAGGAGCCTGTGCAACACCGATCGATACATATGTACGCCCACATACACATACATACATTATGTACACACACATATGTACACATTCACATACATATACATTATGTACACACACTCAAACACATAGTTACATGTGTACACACATACATAATACATTATATACACACACATACATACATTACACACATATGTACACACACACATATATGTACACATACATACATTATGCATAAAACACATATGTACACATACATACATTTGTACACAAACTCATACACATACATGCATTATGTACACACACACACACACATATGTACACATGCACATACATATATATTATGTACACATACTCATACAGATACATATGTAGAAAGTTAAAGTTAAGCCAGCACTGCAACTTCTTGATAAAAAGTCCAATTTTATTTAAATTTCCATAAAAAAAGAACAAAAATAAAGTGCAAAAAGCTCTTAAGGTGATAGCTTGTCTAACATGTTTCGGCCGTAGCCTAAATCATAGACACCTTAAGAGCTTTTTGCACTTTATTTTTGTTCTCTTTTTATGGAAATTTAAATAAAATTGCACTTTTTATCAAGAAGTTGCAGTGCTGGCTTAACTTTAACTTTCTACAAAAGAATTTTCCCTTTTGAGCTGAGCACCTTTTTGGGTCCAATATCATTGAGATGCACTGTTCATTATATCACCTGTGATTGGATGAGGTGAACACAGAGGTGGCACTAATTATCTGGTGCAGGAGTGAGAAACAAGCCCTGCAAGCCGACGAGAAGCACAGTACAGCAATCCCCCGAGAGGCTAAGGAGGTAACATTCCGGCTGGTGAGGCAACCCTGAGTCACACACGGCAGGTGGTGGTCGTTGGGACAACGTGAGGTATTGAGCTGAAAGAGGCTGGAAGTAAGTTTTTACCCTTATCCTGGGGGAATTTTGCCATTAGAGGAGCACAGTGTTCAGCAGCCCCACGCCCTGCTGGTAATTGTATCAGTAACTGTTAGTAAGCCTGGCTTGTAGTTCAAGCACCTGCTCATAGGTGTTTTGAACCTGTTTTCACATACAGATACATACATATGTACACACATACATTATACATACATATGTACACACATACACATAGATACATATGTACACACACACATACACATAGATGTGTACACATACATACATTATGTACACATACTCATACACATACATACATATGTACACACATACACATAGATACATATGTACACATACATGCATGTGTATACACATACACATAGATACATATGTACACATACATACATATGTACACACATACAAACATGTACACATACTTATACACATACATGCATACATACATATGTAAACACATACACATGGATACATATGTACACATACATACATATGTACACACATACACATAGATACATATGTACACATACAAACATTATGTACACACACTCATACACATACACACATATGTACACACACTCATACACATACATACATTATGTACACATACACATAGATACATATGTACACATACATACATTATGGACATGCACACTCATACACATACTTACATTATGTGCACACATACATACGTACATACACATACATACATATGTACACAGACATACATATACATATGTACACACATATATATTCATTTGCACACATATACATACAGACATATGTTCACATACTCATACATACATATGTACACACATATACATACATATGTACACATGCATACACATTCATACATATGTACATACACATACATTCATATGTACACACATACATACGTATGTACACACACATACACATACATTCATATGTACACACACATACATACATATGTACACACACATACATTCATATGTACACACATACATACACACATATGTACGCGCACAAACCTTCATTGTTCTTCATATAACAGAATATGTTCTATGTATCCATAATTACATACTTCTACATATATGTGATGGTATTTTTGTACAATATATATCTATACCTATATCTATAGACAGGGGTCAAGTCCTACAAAAAAAAATGTGGGAACTCACCAAGACTTCCACCCCCTCACAATTAATATTGTTTTATATACACACACACGCTGTATTTATATGTATATAATCTATACACTTTGGTTAATGAAAGCAAATTCAAATCTATAAAGGGCATTTGGGCCTGAGCAGGGATAGGCATGGACCAAAGCTGTGGGTGACATTTTCCAAAGTACAGATCTTAGCGAATGACACCAAGGTCTACATTTAGCTACCAATCAGCAAGCTCTACCCAGGTGCTCAACCAAAAATGGGCCAGCTACTAAGCCTACATTCCTGCTTTTTCAAATAAAGATACCAAGAGAACGAAGAGAAATTGATACTAGGAATAAATTAGAAAGTTGCTTAAAATTGCATGTTCTAGGAGAGAGTTCCGGGGGAGGAGCTCAGCACAGGTAGCTGAGAGGTTGAACTCCAATACCAAGCACCTGGCGGTAAACTACGCGCTAAGCCCTGGAAAAGCGGGGCTGCTAGTATCACAGCAAGAGACAAACGCTGCCGGAACAAACAGTGGTCTTACATCCCACTGTTCTGACACCCCATTCCCCCTAGCTGGGAGAGACCTGCAAATTCTTCCGTTAACAGGCAGGACAGTTAGCAAAGGTGGGCAGACGACATAAGACTGATACATTATATCTTTAGCTGCTTTATCACCTATTACATGCGGATACGGTGAGAAAAGAGACATCTTCAAAGCAAACAAACTTTCCGCTGACCTGTTAGGTGTTTGTCTCCTCCGATCCCCTCCACTGATTCACCCTGACAGCCGCCCCTCTCTGCTTTGAAAAATTGTTCGCTGGCCGCTGCGGCTGGAAGGGGGCTCCCGGCCTCTATTTGGGGCAGTGCAGGAGAACGACACAGGATTGGGCAACTGGCTCGTAAGAAGAGAGAAACTCAAAACAAGCAGCTTTATGCACCCAACTAACTCTTGGGAACTTCGTGAACGGCGTGACTGAGATTGCTTGCCGTACCCTCCTCTCCCACCGGTGCTGCGTGAGAGGAGGCCGGCACCCAGAGGACCACACTGGCACAAAGGAAGATCCCAGGAATACCATAAGGAAGGGTGTGTTTAACCGGGCCGATTGCTGGCTCCCCTTTCCTCTGGAGCATCACGCTGTGGACACAGAGATACGCAAAACAGTGTCGGCAAGATACCGACTGTTACAGCCCTGAAAGCAAGCCTAAACGACCGCCGCTGGAAACTTCACTTACCTTCCTCTACTGATCCCTCCCACCGATGTTGCGAGAGGGGTGAGGAACATCTCCGTGCCCTGGTGCGCTCTTGCAGTCTTCCAGCGGATCCTTCATACTGCTTCCTTTCTGTGGCGATTAAGGTTCGCTTCTTTGCCTGGTCCGTCTGAGCAGCGCTCCCCCTCCCACTGGTGCTGCGTGAGGGGGGACTGCTAGGAACTGAAACATCCACCTAAAAACTCACCGAATACAGGTAAACTATAAAAGGTTGTTTCCTGCTAACAAATATCTTTTCGGAATTAATAACTGCTGGTGTTCTCTCTTCTGGGGCTAAAACAATTGCCTATATAAGCTTGGCGGAACCCCCTTGGCTTGTATTTTGAAAGAGACTTGGCTGGACATAAGATAATAAAAATACCTGTCAGAGAACTATTAGTTAAGTAAAGATTGCTATGTTGAACGGACCTCAAGAGTCCTTCCCCACAAAATGTAACACCTTTTTTTGTCGCAATTACTAATTCTTCTTTTTCCTAACAGCTATTGCACTATATGCAACATAATACATAGAGGCAAATAACATATTAAATCGAGGTATATTAATCCTGCAGTATAAGTAAACCTGTTATTGGGTAAGACTGTGTTTTTTTTATACACTGTTGGTAGCTGCCAATGTGTCTCCTATAAAATTAGAAGAAGATAAATATTTGCCTTCCTTGCTTGGGTGGTTTTTAGGCTAGAAACAAGTGCATAAGTCATCTAAAATAAGAATAAGCTCCACCTGAGGTTAACATTATGTAGCTACAATTATTGCATTCTGCAGATATATGTTTTCTTGGGATGAGCAGGCTGGGTGTTATTAATATATAGGCTGAACCAGCTGGCAAAATTTCCTACCTTTGGGAGAATCCTAAGCCATAATTCTGTATTACACCTTGCTTAATATATCTCAGACTCTAAAAGAGCACAATTTTTTATATACTTGTCATCCTTTGCTAAATGAATCTAACATAAACTAGGGGATGTATGGTATTTGGAACAGATAAGTGTCTATGTATTAATGCCCTAGGTGTTTTTTTTTTTTTTTTTCTCTCTCTTTTTTCTCTCTCTTTTTCGTTTTATTTCTAATACATCTTTATTATATTCAGCTTAGTTCTGAGAACAGCATAAACTTGTATTAAAGTATATCAAATTTTCTCAAAAACAAGGGCTGAATTTATATGGTCGATGAATGTAGACCATATGGATTAGGTATAGACCATATGGACTAGCTGTGTCAAAAGCTCTTAAAACCTTGCTTATCTTAAAATAGCTTATTTTAGCCAAACCCAGACCAAAATACACTACCACACAATAGGCCTTGGGAACCTACTGGCTTCTCTACTATCTTTATGATAGCAAGATATAAAATTGACCACTGACTATAACCTCTTGTACTATCCTACTCTGTTCACCATACATTACGGCACACTCACTTAATAAACGACTTTTAAAACTCTCTCAAGTTAGAAAGCTAGTTTTTTAGGACATACAAATTTCAGGCCTATAAAGTTCATTTAAATAATTTACAGTATCTGAATCTACTAGAAGTTTTTGACTAAAAGGTGAATTAATAGAATTAAATATCTGTGACCTGATACAGTCTTACTATTTCTATAAATTAAAGACTGTAATTTTCTGTTCTTGGTGGGGAGGAGAAGGGAAGGGAACCTAGGGTTTCTCCTTCCCTCCCTATTTCCTGGATTGAGTGGCTGAGTCCCCCCTTACCTTCACATTGGGTTTAAATATCTTAGTCGTAACTTACTTGTTGGAAGTGGCGGTAGGCTCCTCTATATATGTCTGAGCTATCCTTGCAGATTGACTCTGTTCCCCTCAGTTGCTATGCCTTGGCTGGTTTAGCGATTCCTATCCACTTTTTAAGGACTAATCCTTGAGCAAAAATCTCCCCCTCCCTTTTTTTTTTTTTTTTTTTTTTTTTTTTTTTTTTTTGCTCTAGGTCTTATTTTCACGTAAAATTTCCCTGGTCTTAATTTTATTATCCAGGGTCTCACCGTTAACACTTCCCCCCCCCCCTTTTTTTTTTTTTTTTTTTTTTTTTTTTTTTTTTCTTCCTTCCTCACTTTTTTTCCCTTCTCCCCTTTTTTTTTTTTTTTTTTTTTTTTTTCTCTCACTTTCGCACATTCATATTATTAAGACTTCACGATAAAGCACGAGGTGTATATAAGCACGATACTGATTTATTTCCAAATCTGCACGGCACATGGATAAATTCCTTCACTCTCACTCCCGGACTCCCTCACCAGTCATGGCAGCTAAGCAAAGAGAAAGGAGGACAAAGGCCACTGTTGAAGCTCCTTCTGAACCAGCTTTACCTGCAGCTTGTATCCCGGCTATAAATGAATTAACAAATGTACAGGCTTTAGTATCCAGTATATCCGAGGCATTAACCCCTAAATTTGATGCATTAAGGTCTGAGATCAAACAAGATATTAATTTACTTAGACACGAGATAAAATTATTTTCCAACAGATTAGATGAAGCCGAACAGAGAGTATCTGATCTGGAAGATCTCACCTCAGCCCAGGGCTCTAATCTTGAAGCTAATAATGCAACTATTCTTAAACTACAGAATAAAATTGAAGACCTGGAAAACCGATCCAGGCGCAATAATGTCCGTATCATAGGGGTTCCCGAGGGGGGTCAATCCGAAGACTTAAATACATTAATTTCTGAAATATTAGTACCGCTGCTCAAGATTCCTCCCAACTATCCACAGATAGTAGTTGAGAGAATACACAGAATGGGGAGACGAACAACAGATAGACAGGAAGCTAGTAGACCCAGACCTATAATAGCGAAGCTACTTAACTTCCAAGATAAGGTCACAATACTCCAGTATTTTCGTAAAAACCAGCCCATAACCTATAAGGAAAATAAAATCCTTCTATTCCAAGATTACTCAGCTGAAACAGCTACTAAAAGAAGAAATTTAGCCCCAATTTGTACAAAATTCATTCAACAAGGCTATCAGGCCATAATTATTTACCCCTGTAAATTAAAAATTCATGCGAAAGGCGAGGTTCATTTTTTCGATAAACCACAGGAGGCAGAAAAATTGTTGCGACAATTAAATATTCAAGAGCAATAAATAACTTTTATGGGCAAGGCTGTGAACATAGATATAAGAAGTTTGTTAGAATGGGTAGAATCCCTCTTTTTCAAATTCTCCCCTTTTTTTTTTTTTTTTTTTTTTTTTTTTCCTCTCTCCTTCTCCCCCTCCCCTCCCCTCTCCTCTCTCACTCTCCTTCCGGTCCTCCCCCTCCTCAGATGAATGACCAATCCAGTGGCTAATTTTAAAATAATTTCCTGGAATGTGGGGGGCATTTCAACTCCTATCAAAAGGAAAGCAATCTCAACTCATGCAAGACGGCTTGAGTCTGACATAGTCTTCCTCCAGGAAACACACCTAACTTTGGAGGAAACTCTCAAGCTTAAACAGGGATGGGTAAAAGAAGTCTATGCTTCATCAGGAACTGGTAGAAGTAAGGGAGTGGCTATATTGATGGGGAAAAGGTTAAGGGCAAGGACAGTTCAGGTTCTGGCAGACCCAGAGGGGAGATACTTATTCTTAAAGATTAAAATTGATAAAGTAACTTTTTCACTCTGTAACATATATGCACCTAATATTATTGATCCAGAATTCTGGAATCAGATACAGGCTAAAGTTATCTCCTTTAGGGAAGGTTATTTAATTCTCGGAGGAGATTTTAACATGGCCCCACACTGCCCTCTGGACAGACTAAGGGAAAACGGGACACATAAAAAGAATAAAAAAGATAATCTAGAATCTAAACTACTGGCTAAAATTAAACAAAATTTGAATATCAGAGACATATGGAGGATCCAGAATCCTGATACTCGGGAATTCACGTGCCTATCCAAAGCACATAAGACCATGTCAAGAATTGACTTTTTTCTAATTGATGAAAGGCTGTGCACAGCCAAAATAAGAGCAAAGATACTCCCTATTTTTCTCTCGGATCATGGACCAATTTCTCTTAATTTCCAACTGATAGTCACTGAAACGAGGTCCTTACGATTCCACTTTCCCTCCTTCTTAGCCTCCGATGCAAAATTTAAAGCACAGCTGAAAATTAAATTTGAAGATTATATTCAGTGCAATAGGGACTATTGGGAACGTCCCGGAATTCTATGGGAAGCAGCTAAAGCGGTTATGAGAGGTGAAATCATTGCCTACAGTGCAATGAGAAGCAAAAAACTAAGATCTAGAGAAAGAGAGTTAAACAATGCAGTAATTAACTCATATAACCGTCTGCTTTTGACTAGGAACCCGGTCAACTGGGCAAGCTATATCCGGGCTAAAAATGAGAAAGACACATTTGCAATTCACAGAGAAACCCAGTCCGAGTTAAAATTACAATCCAAACTATACAGATATGGAAACAAATCTGGCAAATTACTCGCTAACTTGGTCAAAAATGATAAAAAGTCAACATTTATTGAAAAACTTCTGGTAGAGGGGAAGCTTTTTACAGAGAATACAGATATACATAAGGAAATGACTAAATATTATCAAGAGGTATACTCCTCGAGAAAATCTGACGTAATACAGGCAGAGAATTTCTGGAGCAAAATTAGTTGCCCCAAGGTATCGGCAGAATCATTAGAGATTCTTAATGCTCCGATAAGGGTAGAGGAAATAGAGAAAGTGATTTCTGAAGCTGCCACTAATAAAGCCGCAGGGCCAGATGGCTTACCAAGCGAATTTTATAAAATTTTGTCTTTAGAGATCTCGCCCCATCTCAATAATCTATATAATGCCATGTATATTAAAGGAGAAGAAGTGCCGAAAGCTTTTTCTGCGTCCTTTACAACTCTTATTCCAAAAGGAGGAAAAAATCCAGTGCAAAGAGAGTCATATAGACCAATAGCTCTACTAAATGTAGACTACAAGATTTTTATGTCAATTCTGGCTAAAAGATTACAAGGGATACTGTCGAATATTATAAACAAAGATCAAGCAGGTTTTATAAATTCACGGAATTCCTCAGCAAAAATTAGAGAGGTCTTAGTGGTAACAGAATATTTCTATAATACCAAAGGGAAGGAGAGGGGGGAACAAACTCCAGATTCAGCTATTGTGACAATTGATGCGGAAAAGGCATTTGATTCGATACAGCATGATCACCTTTTTACTTCTTTGGATCAATTTGGGTTTAAGGGAACCTTTTTTAAATTTATTTTGAACCTCTACAATCTTCCCTCTACCAGTATAATCGTCAACAACATTGTCTCCTCACAAATTGTGCTTAGCAGAGGAACCAGGCAGGGGTGTCCCCTCTCTCCTCTCCTTTTCAATTTATGTATTGAACCATTGGCTATCAGAATTAGGTCACAGTTGGAAGGTGTTGTGATAGGCAGACAAGAGATGAAACTAGCCCTATATGCCGACGACATCCTGGTTTACCTGTCAAACACTAAGGTTAATATACCTAAGCTCTTACAAATTACCAACCAATTCGGGCTATTTTCAGGCTATAGAATAAACGCTACAAAATCAGAGATATATTGGCTCCGAAAAAACAAAGACTCGCACTTGAATAATCCCTTTAAAACAGCTAAGGATTCATTTAAGTACCTAGGTATAGTAATACCTATGAACCCCCTTGACTTATATAACTTAAATATCCCCCCAATCTTGACAATAATTAAAGACAAACTTAAATGCTGGGAAAACCTACCTCTATCTATCTCGGGGCGGATAGCCCTTTTTAAAATGGTCCTCCTTCCTAAATTACTATACATACTACAAAATACAGCACTAATACTTTATGACAGGGACATCCGAAGCTTAAAAAGCTGGCTTAGAAGTTTCATTTGGCAGAAGAGAAAACCAAGGATAGCTTTGAATAAATTAATGCATGCCAAAATATTTGCAGGTTTCGCACTACCTGACCTGCGGCTTTACAACCTTGCCTTTCTAGCACGAATTGCGGCAGACTGGATTTCCCATAATAATTATGTTTTGAACAATGCACTGGAAGAAAGTATTTGCGATCCATATCTCCCATGTGCATTGCTGCACTGTGATCCCAAAGGTCTGCCACCTAGAATTAAGAAAATGAAAATGATCCTTAATCCATTAAAGGCCTGGTGGAAGATAGGGAAGCTCCTCTCTTTAAACTGCAAGGTCTCTAAACACCTCCCCCTAACGGGGAATCCGCTATTCCAAGCCGGATTAGACTCTGCAATTTTTAAAAACTGGCAATCAGCTGGACTAAACACGATTATACAATTAATCGATAAAGAGAATAAATGCATTAAAACATTTGAAGAAATCAAATACAGTTTCAATCTTTCTAACAAGGAGTTCTTTGCGTTTCTGCAAGTAAGACACTATGCATTGGAGCTAATGAGGGAGGGAAAGTGGCAATGGGAACTGGGAGATCTAGAGGATTGGCTTACGCTAGTCAAGAAGGGTCGTATGTCTATTTCGTATTGTTATTATCTTCTAGGAGCTGTAGAAGGGAGACATACGCTAGAGAAAATTGCTCAAGATTGGAACCTAATTTTGGCCCAGGAACACATTGACCACAAATTTATCCAAAAATCTATACATAAAGTGGCACAGGCCACCCTTTCAGCAACATGGAGAGAAGCACATCTTAAGCTATTACATAAATTTCACTATACACCAGAAAAAGGTCACAAGCTTCAGAACATAAACTTCTCTAAATGTCCCAAATGTTCCTTGGTTGCGGCGGATCTTACACATATGCTATTTAACTGCCCTTTGATTAGGCAATTTTGGCGCAAACTTGAATTTTGGATCAATACCTCTCTCAAGATCTCCCCTCTGGAGCTGTCAGTAGGCTTGGTTGTGTTTTGCTTTAATAATCACACAGAACAACAATTAAATGAAAAGTTGGTCAGTGTCTCTATTCTGGCAGCAAGATATTTAATATTTAAAAAATGGAAAACGAAAGAAATACCCAGTGTAGTAGAATTGAAAAATTACCTTAAAAAACATTGCATCCTAGAACAACGTGACACGAATATCAATAATGAATCTGACACCAGGAAATTCTTTAGTAAATGGGCACCATTTATTAAATCCCTTCCGACTACAGAAATAGAATACATTATATTTCCCTTCCAAAACACAGAGCTGGTCCTACTGGGAATATGGTAACTGACTAAAACCCAAGAGAACTGCAGGGGAGGGGGGGGGGGGAAGACTGAGGAATTTCCCCCCCCCCCCCCTTTTTTTTTTTTTTTCTTTTTTTATTTTTTATTTTTATTATTTGCTATGTGTAGTTAATAGTTGTCTGAAATTGGGACAACATAGGAGGAGAAAGGATGAGAAAAAAAAATATTTCAACAGAAAAACTTTAACGAGCAAGGGTTAATAGATTAAGACTCACTAGTCAGGCTAACAGAGATCAGATTAACTCATAAAATATTTGAAGTTTATTTTTCCTTTCTTTATGCTTACATGTATAATATTTTGTGGACTCCCTAGGGAAGCCTGATTTTTCAAATGTATAATTATTTCTTTTACTTGTTTCTTTGAAAATATATGAAAATGTATAAATGTGTTGAAATATACAATAAAAATGATTATGGAAAAAAAATTGCATGTTCTATCTGAATCATGAAAGAAAAAAAAATTGGTTTCAGTGTCCCTTTAATGGAAACAAAATTTACATCAATCTAACTGGATCATATATTATATTGTGTGTGGTGCACGAAAGGTTAAAAGAAAATGTCACCATTTTGTTGGTTTTAGGGCATAAAGAATACTGTAACAAAAATTAAAGTGTCATAGAATTCTGGCCTCTTTGTGACCTGTTAATTTGTGAAACCCCACAAGTTTCTTAAATTTCATTCAGCCAGATTACAAGTTTTGCGTTATGAGCGGCTCTGTAATAACTTGCAAGTTATTTCCACCTCTCAACTTTAACCCCTTAATGACCGGACCATTTTTCAATTTTCTTACCCTTAATGACAATGGCTATTTTTACATTTCTGCTGTGTTTGTGTTTAGCTGTAATTTTCCTCTTACTCGTTTACTGTACCCACACATATTATATACCGTTTTTCTCGTCATTAAATGGACTTTCTAAAGATACCATTATTTTCATCATATCTTATAATTTACTAAAAAAAAATGATAAAATATGAGGAAAAAATGGAAAAAACACACTTTTTCTAACTTTGACCCCCAAAATCTGTTACACATCTACAATCACCAAAAAACACCCATGCTAAATAGCTTATAAATTTTGTCCTGAGTTTAGAAATACCCAATGTTTACATGTTCTTTGCTTTTTTTGCAATTTATGGGGCAATAAATACAAGTAGCACTTTGCTATTTCCAAATCACTTTTTTTCAAAATTAGCGCTAGTTACTTTGGAACCCTGATATCTGTCAGGAATACCTGAATATCCCTTGACATGTATATATTTTGTTTTAGAAGACATCCCAAAGTATTGATCTAGGACCATTTTGGTATATTTCATGCCACCATTTCACCGCCAAATGCGATAAAAAAAAAAAAAGTTCACTTTTTCACAAATTTTGTCACAAACTTTAGGGGGTCGATCCGATAAAAATCGTCGCCCGCAAAAGCCGGCGACGCCAAGAATTGCGCGGATTTGGTATCCTATATACGGCGTAAGCTAGAAGTTACGCGCGTAGATTTCTGGCGTCGCCCGTAGTTTTTTGGACCATAGACTGACATATAAAACACGCGCAATTTGCTATCCTATATACGGCGTAAGGACTTACGCGCGCAGATTTTTCTAAATCTACGCCATTCTCAGCTCGCCACAAATTGAAGGCGCAGGTACCCTTGCACTGACTTAGAAACCAACGTAACTCTCAGAAGGCCTAACAAATGCATGCCTAACAATATACATAGCAGCAGCTTGTTCACAAATAGTTAACCTCTTAAAAGCATTTATTATTCCTGCCCCTGCAAGTGTGTCAAACCAATCACAAACAGCACAACCCCTCACCTGCAACCTTAAAACACCTGCAAATGCACACCCTCATTAGCCACCATGTTTCCCTTGCAGTATATAGCATTTAGAGTGAGACAGCGTCGTGGGGCACAAGGGGTGCTGGAACCCCTACAAGCCCCAGTTTTGGATGGTATCCCTGCTGCTGAGGTCCCTGGTCATGGTGCTGTAGCTGTCCCTGCTCCAGCTGCTGCTGCTGCCCTCCCTGATCCTCCTGCTGTTGTCCCTGTTCCTGGTGCTCCCCATGCTGCTGTTGCTGCAGCTGCCCATAGGCCAGCAGGGCCTATAAGACGAAGGCATCAGCAGAGGGGAAGAGCACCAAGGGTACACAGGGTTAGGGTCACCCTGTTTGGGATGACAGAAGTGGAGGTCAGGGAAAAATATCGCTTGACATCTGCAAGCCTCATTAACCTATATGAGGTGTTGAAGGATGAAATTGACCCTCAAGCGTATAGGAACCGAGCTCTGACTGGTATGCAGAAGCTGTTGTGTGTTGTACACTTCCTGGCAACTGGCTCATACCAGTCAACAGAGGGGCTTGTGTCTGGCCTAGCGCAGTCTACCTTCTCCAGGATTCTAGGGGAGGTTCTGACTGCTCTAGATAACCAGACACAACGATACATTCATTTCCCCCATACCCCCCAGGAATGGAACCGTCTTAAACAAGGCTTCTATCGACTGGGGGGTATTCCTAATGTCATGGGGGCAATTGATTGCACACATGTGCGTATTGTGGCCCCACATGAGGAGACAATCCTCTATATTAACAGGAAAGGGTTTCACTCATTGAATTGCCAGATGGTCTGCGATACCAATCTGAAATTCTTACATGTGTATGCAGGCTTCCCAGGGAGTGCACATGATTCCTACATCCTGCGCCAGACCTCCTTATTCAATATGTTTGAAAATGGAACACTTTCGGGAGGATGGCTGCTTGGTGAGTACCTTCATTCTGTCTGTATATTTCTAATAAAGGGACACTAAACACATATTGTCATCTCATGTGTCAGATAGAGAATACAATGTTAAACAGCATTATAATTCACTTCTCTTATATCATTTTATTCATTCTTTAAATATATTTATGTTATAAATTATAATTCACATATATGAGACAATCATATGAGGCTTCAATGTGCAGCCACCAATCAGCAGCAATTGAGCATATCTAATATGCTTGTCATCAAGAGTTATCTATAGAATGGAGAAAATGATCTAATAAAAGTTAGTTTAAATCTCTCTTCCATTATTCAGATAGGCCTTTTAATTTTAATTAACTATCCTGATTACTTCCATTAATATTTTGCTGAAATGTATCTTTTATATGTGATTCATGTTGTGTCCCTTTTTAAAGCACATGATGTACCTGTAGTAATCCAAACACATATGTTACATGACAGGTGACGCAGGGTACGGCTGCAGACCATGGCTATTAACCCCCTTGGTGCACCCCATTACAGAGCCACAACTCAGGTACCAGGAGGCACACATAAGAACAAGGAATGTCATTGAAAGGAGCTTTGGCCTATTAAAAACCAGGTTCAGGTGTCTGGATGTTACAGGCGGAGCACTACAGTATAACCCCAACAAAGTGTGTTCCATTGTCAATGCTTGCTGTATTCTACACAACATTGCTGTGGACACACGTTTGTTGGGGGACATTGACCCAGAGCAGCAGCAGCAGCTGGTTCCTGTACCTGAGGATGTGGACAGGGGGACACTGAGGGGGAATGAAGTGAGGGATTATGTCATCCAGGAATACTTCACCTGTAAGTTACTTATTCATAATTACAGTAAACCGTAACATTCACATGTATTATGATGTTTGACAGTACCTCACCAACCATTGCATGTGTATATATCATGTCTTGCAGAATGTAAAGGTTTGGATTTCCACTGCATGTAAGTGAAAGTACTACATCCCAACCCCCTTCCCTTAAAGGGACACTATACCCAAACATATTGTTTCATGATTAAGGATAGAGAAGATAAATTATAACAAACCTTATAATTGACATCAATTACCTATTTTCATTATTAATTTAGATATACTTTAATGAAGACATAGAAATGCACACAGTGAAGAAATTGCAGGAGGCATCTATATACAGCTACTAATCATCAGCTACCAAACACATATTGATATTTTTTACAGCAAAGAATATCAATAGAATGAAGCTACAGAAATAATAGAATGAAATTATAGTTTAATTTAGAAATTATCTTCACCTTCAAAATCATGAAGTCAAATAATTTGATTTAATGTCCCTTTAACAACCCTAATTACTGTATATTTATAATTTGTTTAATTCATGTTTAGTTCACTATCATTAAGAATGAGGATAATGGATATTTATACCTTATGTTCACACATTCTTTAAATATATTATTAGTTATATATACCAACATGTAAATTTATATTGGATGTGAGAAACCTTGATGTACATCTTAGAAGTTAATATTAATATATGTACCGTTGAGACACAACCATGTCATGTTGTTTATTGAGCATGAATATGTCATAAACATTATAATAATACCTTTTTGGTCCATTTCAACACAGGTATTATTATATGTTTTAACAATATTACTGTACTAAAACACAACTCACATGGATGTGTATGACAATTAGATAGTAAATAACAGAGGACAAGAATTTCAAAGAAATAGAATATATTTTTTTTTTTTTTAGGCCTCTTAGATGAGGGGCCTGGTGTGGGTCTTCTGCCTCTCCTGGGTTGTGTGGATACACTAGGAGTGCTGGTCACAGAGGAGATACTTGATGCCATGTCCTGCTGTTGGGTGAAATGCTCCACCAAAGCCCCCAACAGTTGATTCTGTTCCCTCCATCTTTGGTCACTTTGAATTTGCATGTCCGAGATTACACGTAGCATTTGGTTCTGATTTTGGACCATAGCTGATAGTGATGCTGCCATGTCCCTCTGCAGCTCATTCGACCTCTGTTGCAAACGGTGTTGTGTTCTATGGAACCTGTGTTGTTCCCTCTGCATATTCTGACATGTTTCTGTTAGAGTCTCACAGGTCAAAGTTTGCCTCCTCTGTAGTGAGATATATTCATCACCCATGGCAGAAGTTAAATTATCCATGGGCTCTTCATCAGCAGGGACAATATGCTCTCTTTCAATGACGTGTTCCTCAGCTGGAGGTGCCAGAACAACAACCTCAGCTGGAGGTGCCGGAACATTAACCTCAGCTGGAGGTGCAGCAACTATAACCTCTGATGGAGGTGCAGCAACAATAACCTCTGATGGAGGTGCAGCAACAATAACCTCTGATGGAGGTGCAGCAACAATAACCTCTGATGGAGGTGCAGCAACAATAACCTCTGATGGAGGTGCAGCAACAATAACCTCTGATGGAGGTGCAGCAACAATAACCTCTGATGGAGGTGCAGCAACAATAACCTCTGATGGAGGTGCAGCAACAATAACCTCTGTTGGAGGTGCCGGAACATAAACAGCAGCTGGACGTGCAGGAAGAGATATCTCAGCAGGAGGTGCAGCAACAGGGATATGAGGTGGAGGTGCAGGGCGATGTATTACAGTTGGTGGAGCCCTTCCAACTGAAGATGATGGTCCAGATGTCGGGATGGACCGATAGTCCCAATGTCCGCTGGTGTGCATCCACTCAGCCTGCTGGTATACTCCTGTGGTTCCCTGATATTCTTGGGGGGGGGGAAATACATCTACCCTTTGGGGCTGGTGGGGCTCCCCCTCCAAGCCATAGGAATATTCCTCCTGCCACGGGTCCTGCCAGGTATCCTCCTCTAATGCAGGTGGCATGATATGTGGATGTTCAATGGACGCAGTCCAAGACATCTCATGCCTGGCATACTCCTGCTGTCGTATCTGTACCGGTGGTTGTGGTGGACATATATTTAGAACCGGTGTTGGGGGATTCATGGGCATAGGCACCCTGGTGACTGGAGGTTCTGTGAAGGAGTCAAATGATGAGAGTGATTAGTACAGTCACATATCTATCCATGTGGGCATACAATTTACATGCTAGGGCCTATCCACATTCTCATGTCTAACTCTATAACATGCTTGTGCACATTGAGATTTGTGATATGAGGGTTTGTAATATGCTAATTATACATGTATGTGTTTCATACAATAGTTCTGTGTACATGTCAGTGATGGAGAAAATGTGTTCTTTAAGTGACACTATGGTTGTGATGACTATGGTGTCCATTTACTGAAAGGTCTACATGTGGCTTGTGGCCTGTGTTACTCTGAGACATGTTAGTATTTCACTATTCTACCTCAGATCATGAATTTCAATGTGTTAAGTCACATTAAATGGACATGCAAAACATATTGATTATTTAATGATTCAGCTAGACAAGCATGGAATTTGAAAAATATTGTAATTTACCTCCAGTAGCTAATATGCTTCATTATCTTGATATTCTTAGCTGATATGCATTTATTGATAGGCTCAGAAGCTGCTGATTGGTGGCTGTACATCAATGCCTCGTGTGATTGCCTCACCCAGGTGCATTGATATTTAATAAACTAAGATGTTCAAAATAATAATTAAATATAGATAATGGAAGTAAATATGGATGTTGTTTAAAAGTATATTCTCTATCTGAATAATGAAAAAAGATCTTTGTGTTTCATGTCCCTTTAATGTTAAATATCATTGTATATTTAGTTGTTAGTAATCAAAATACCATGATCCTCATTGTGTACATGAATGTGTGACAATATAGGATGTTATAACACAAATACATATAATACTAGTGTGTGGGATGTTACTCACCAGCATGCTGTGCTGATGTTGCAGTCCCTGAGTCACGAGCCCCTGGAAGGCCACGGACTGCTGTGAGGCTCAGGGACCGACGAATGAGCTCCTGCCACTCATTGTATTCTGCCTCATAGTGAGGCCCACCTCCAGTTGCCCTCTGGGAGATTGCTTCCTGGCCCATCCTCTCCTTGACCCTCCTCTTGCAATCATTCCATCTCTTCTTAAGCCCGTCAACATTCCTCCTCTGTTGGGACACTCCATTGACGGCATCCACCACCTTCTGCCAAGCATCCTTACGCCTCCGGGCAACTCCTTTGCCCTTCTCTTGTCCAAAGAGGGCATTATGGTTCTCCAGGACAGCCTGGACGAGAGCGAGGTTTTCTGCAAAACTGAAATTGGGACACCTCATACGCTCCTCGTCCTGGGCTGCCTGGCTCCCTCCCTGGGATGTCCCTGGTGTGGGTTCCTCCCTATCCTCTCCCTCCTCCCCCCTTCTATCCCCATGTGCACCCTCTATCCCTCTTCTCAGTGTGCCTGGCCTTTGGGCAACCCCACTCCCATCCTCCCTTCTGGCTCTCCCTCTCCCCACTCCGCTCACTCCCTGACGGGGACCCTGCTGCTCCTCCTGTACATAATCCTCTCCCTGCGACTCCCCTTCCCTCCTCCCCCCAGCCCTATCTCTCCCTGACATCCTCACACTACACACACTCACACACTCACACTCACTCCCACTTCAATCACACACAATCACAACCAGACACTCAGCCTTTCAAACTGTAAAAGATAAATAAAGAGTGTTGGGTGTTATAAAAAAAAAGTGTGGTGTATTTTGTATATGTGTGTATGCAAAATGTGTGCAATATGAAAAAAAGTGTAAGTAAATGTACTGGCTTAACAATCCAACCAACAATCCGACCTAACTAACTTTTGATGATGCTCCTTTCTCACTACTCTTACCACTAATCTCTCTACTCGCTGTAGTGTGCTGTAGCTCCAAGAACCAACCAAACACACTAAAGAAATGGCGGCTGCGCAGGGGTTTAAGTATGATTTTTGAATCTCGTCATTACGTGGCGCATCTCTTAGAACTGGCGTAATTTTTTACGAGTCGTAGGCAAATTTGCATAAAACTACACTTTATTGAGACTTTACGTGAACAAAAAACAGGCGCAAGTACTTGCGACGACTAAAAGGTGTATTTGCGCACATTTTGGCTGCTCGTCGGTTTTCATGACTTACGCCAGTTTAGCATCTGACGGCGGTGAATATTGGATAGCTCGAGTTGCGAGCTGAAACTGCGGGCGACGCGGGTTACCTCGCTTGCGCCGAAAACTACGACCTATATCGGATCGCGCCCTAGGTTTCCCACTGAAATTATTTACAAACAGCTTCTGCAATTATGGCACAAATGGTTGTAAATACTTCTCTGGGATCCCCTTTTTCAGAAATAACAGACTTATATGGCTTTGTGGTTGCTTTTTGGTAATTAGAAGGCCGCTAAATGCCGCTGCACACCACACGTGTATTATGTCCAGGAGTGAAGGGGTTAATTAGGGAGCTTGTAGGGTTAATTTTAGCTTTAGTGTAGTGTAGTGTAGTAGACAACCCCAAGTATTGATCTAGGCCCATTTTGGTATATTTTATGCCACCATTTCACCGCCAAATGCGAGCAAATAAAAAAAAAAAAACTTTACATTTTTCACAATTTTAGGTTTCTCACTGAAATTATTTACAAACAGCTTGTGCTATTATGGCAGAAATTGTTGTAAAAGCTTCTCTGGGATCCCCTTTGTTCAGAAATAGCAGATTTATATGGCTTTGGCGTTGCTTTTTGGTAATTAGAAGGCCGCTAAATGCTGCTGCGCACCACACGTGAATTATGCCCAGCAGTGAAGGGGTTAAATTAGGTAGCTTGTAGGGAGCTTGCAGGGTTAATTTTAGAGATCAGCCTCCCACCTGACACATCCCACCCCCTGATCCCTCCCAAACAGCTCTCTTCCCTCCCCCACCCCACAAAGGCACCATCGGCACCATCACTACCGGTGCAGAGAGGGCCACAGAGTGGCTCTCTCTGCATCAGAGTCTTGTAAAGGGGTATTGCAGGATGCCTCCATATCGAGGCATCACTGCAATACCCTCAGAGCTGCTGGAAGTGATTGTGATCACTTCCAGCACTCTGTTAGACAACTGACGTACCAGGTACGTCCATTGTCATTAACTGCTTGTTAATGCATGACCTACCTGGTACGTCAGTTGTCATTAAGGGGTTAATAGCGCTGCTATTACAGGTTTTCCAAAAACCTGCGTTAGCGGGCAATATGGTTGCGTTGAGCTCCATACCACACACAAATACCAGCGCTGCTTTGAGCTGGTTTTACGTGCTTGTGCACGATTTCCCCATAGACATCAATTGGGAGAGCCGGCTAAAAAAAAGCCTAACACCTGCAATAAAGGAGCGTAAAGCTCCGTAAGGCAGCCCCATTGATTCATATGGGGAAAGAAAAGTTATGTTTAAACCTAACACCCTAACATAAACCCTGAGTCTAAACAATCTGCCGCCCCCGACATCACGACACCTACATTACACTTATTAACCCTTAATCTGCCACCCCGACATCGCCGCTACCTACATTACACTTATTAACCCCTAATCCGCTGCCCCTAATATTGCCACCACCTACATTACACTTATTAACCCCTTATCTGCTGTCCCCAATGTCGCCACTACCACTATACTAAAGTTATTAACCCCTAAACCTCTGGCCTTCCACATCACTAACACTAAATAAATATATTAACCCCTAAACCTTACCCTAAGTCTAACCCTAGCCCTAACTTTAATGTAATTAAAATAAATATAAATAAAACTTACTATCATTACCTAACTAATTCGTATTTAAAACTAAATGCTTACCTGTAAAATAAACCCTAAGCTAGCTATCTTGGGTTATATTTTTATTTCACAGCTAAGTTTGTATTTATTTTAGCTAGGTAGACTAGGTAGTAAATAGTTAATAACTATTTACTAGCTACCTAGTTAAGATAAATACAAATTTACCTGTAAAATAAAACCTAACCTGAGTTACACTAACACCTAACATTACACTAAAATTAACTAAATTACAAAAAAAAATAAACACTAAATTACACAAAATAAAAAAGAAATGATCAAATATTTAAACTAATTACACCTAATCTAATAGCCCTATCAAAATACCCCCCCCCCCCCAATAAAAAAAACCCTAGCCTAAACTAAACTGCCAATAGCCCTTAAAAGGGTCTTTTGCGGGGCATTGCCCCAAAGAAATCCGCTCTTTTACCTGTAAATTTTTTTTACAAACAACCCCCCAACAGTAAAACCCACCACCCACACAACTAAACCCCCCAAATAAAATCCTATCAAAAAACCTAAGCTCCCCATTGCCCTGAAAAGGGCATTTGGATGGGCATTGCCCTTAAAAGGGCATTTAACTCTTTTTCATTGCCCAAACCCCTAATCTAAAAATAAAACCCACCCAATAAACCCTTAATAAAACCTAACACTAACCCCCGAAGATCCACTTACAGTTTTTGAAGACCGGACATCCATCCTCATCTACATCCAAGCGGCAAGAAGTCGTCCTCCAAGCGGGCAGAAGTCTTCATTCAGACGGCATCTTCTATCTTCATCCTTCCGACACGAAGCAGCTCCATCTTCAAGACATCCGGCGCGGAGCCAATAGGATTGAGCTTGCATTCTATTGGCTGATTGGAGCAGCCAATAGAATGCAAGCTCAATCCTATTGGCTGATTGGATCAGCCAATAGGATTAAAGCTTAATCCTCTTGGCTGATTCCATCAGCCAATAGGATTTTTTACCCTTTAATTCCAATTGGCTGATAGAATTCTATCAGCCAATTGGAATTCAAGGGATGCCATCTTGGAGCCGCTCCGCGTCGGAAGAATGAAGATAAACTTAGATTCTTGCATCTGGGCCCTGTGGTTTCTAGTTACGCCTCTGCGTCCCTCTCTCGTCTCACTCTGAGTCATTTTCCCGCTACTGAGTGGCTTCCTCACGTGGGCGCTGCCCCAACCCTGCGAAACATGGCACTGCATGTATAAAGGAGGATTATATTCCTCTAGAGTCCCTCCCCACCGCAAACTGGGCGGCGGACACTGCAACGGTCGGTCACGGACACCAGTGTCCGTGTACGGACACCTTGCCTATCCCTGGGCCTGAGACTCCTCCGCTGTCTCAGAGTCTTACCCACTTAAGGTGCAATAGTCCTATTTCTGCTCAGGGGAGATAAATAACCCAAGAGCAAGCCACCCAGAAATGTAAGTACCATGTGTTCCACACAGTGCAGGGTGATCACACAGCAGGACCCCTGACACGCTTGAATTTAGTGTTTTGTAGGAAGTGTTACTGCCCATTACTAGAGGATCTCACTATCCCTCTAACCAGACTGTGCTTAGCTCCTCCCAACAGTGTTTACTGAAGTGTTTCTGTTCTCTGTCCAGGGTGAACTTAGTTCCACCTGCAAAAATAGTGCAGGAACTCAGTTCCCATGCGTTCCCGCTGGACTTGACCCCTGTATATAGATGATTATATAAAGGCATAGATATATACATATATATATACAGGTATACCCCTGCTCATATAGCGGGTTAGGGACCGGAGTCCTTAAGTAAAGGGAAAACTGCTTTAAAGCGAAACAAAGCAGTTTTAGCCTTCTTTTCCCTTGCCAGTGTGTTTAAAAGCTTGAAAACATATTTCAGCTAACATATATTAGGGGTGCAATAGTGCTACATTTTGATTAACACTAACACAGCACAGTATTCAATTAGTATTCAATAAATACTGTACCTGTAAAATAGTGACAATGACTGTAGTACAATTTGCCAGACTATAGCACTGAGACACAGATTGCACTGTAATGCTGTAAACAGAGTAAACTGTGCATAACAAAATGGTGCCAGTCACTTTTCTCGCAATCTCACGATGATTACAACACTGTTTCAAAATCCTTGGAGGTTGAACTTCAGCTCCACAAAGCACTGTATTAGAGAAGCACTGTAAAGTGAGGTATACCTGTATATAGGAATATCTATTTAGAAATACATATAATATACTCTGTTTTGTGCAGAACATTGGAATGTGAAATATTTACAATAAATACACAGTTAAAACCTTTAATATGAATATTGAATAAATATGTTTTTACATGTTTTAATCTACTTAAAGGGACATGAAACCCACATTTTTTATTTTATGATATAGAAAGAGTATGTCATTTTAAATAACTTTCTAATTAACTTCTATTTTCTAATTTGTTTCATTCTCTTTATATTTTTTGCTGAAAAGCATAGCTAGATAGGTTCATTAGCTGCTGATTGGTGACTGCACATAGATGCCTCATGTGATTGGCTCACCCATGTGCATTGCTATTTCTTCAACAAATGATATATAAAAAAAATGAAGCAAATTAGATAATAGAAGTAAATTGGAATGTTGTTTAAAATTGTATTCTCTACTTGAATTATGAAAGAAATATTTTGGGTATAGTGTCCCTTTAACGACAAAGGGCTCCTTTTTTATATATATATATATATATATAGTATTAGAAGAAAGAAAAACGAGGAACTGCAGACTCTTTTCCAAAGTGGTTAGTTTAATGAGCAGACAAGTGAAAGACACAGTCACAGTGTGCAGGGCTGGATCTGACGCGTTTCCCGCATGCTCACATGCGCTGTAAATACACATATAAATACATAAACACATCTGTACACACATCTGTACACACATATACACATATTTAGACATGTATATGTATGTGTCTCTGTGTTAAAGCCCTTTGTCTGCCTTTTTTTTCTAACACATGAGATCTCATATCTTTTTGTCCTTATAACTCTTTTTGTTTTAATAATTTTTATTAGGTAGTGTTATTATGAGTGTGTATTATGATGTCACTGTACTTTGTAATTTATTTTTGATGTGTTTTGAGACACTTTTTTTGGTTTGCAAAACAGTTAACCAGAGCTCTGAGAATGCTGTAATCATTCTAACGTAAATCACAATTGCACTCAAGTTTTCACATTTACTTTCAACTTTTAATTTGAACAATAAACTCAACACGCGCAAACACTTGCGATAAACCCCTTTTCGTTTGTGCGTAATTATAAATGCATCACTCATAATCTGGCTCTAAATGTGAAAGTGAATATCTTTTTCCCTTTGGTACTTCTAGATAAAGATACCGCAGCTGTATTAAAGCCCAGTAGCTGCATGTGAACTATTTAAGTTTATTACGCATCAGTGCAGCTGTCTAGAAATTCAAAGGATCAGATGAGGACACCAGGGTGTGTACACCAGGAGAATACAGCTACTAGTTTTATAGACTAATAATAGCTAGGCAGAGTGTCGTTATATTGTGAGAAAATTCACATAAGATCATGTAATAAATAGCCATTCACATGGTATTTTTACTGCAAAATTTGCCATTAAAGGGCCAGTAAACATTATTATTAATGTTACATAATTGTAGTGCAGTATTATGTAACATCAACCTAGTGTAACCTGTAAAAAATAAATAAACCAAATTAAATATGTAAACCCCCAAAAGTGTACTTATCTTCTTTGCTGTCCTCTTCTGCTCTGATCTTTTTTTTAAAAAAACTTGTCACAGGATTGTTGTCTAATCACAGCGTTCCTGATTGCACAGTTGACCTAAATGTAGTGCGCTTCTGCGTTGGCTAAAGCTGACGTCTGCTTTACCCAGCATGAGAGTGAATTACATTTAGTTAAACTGCGTTATGGGGTGCGCAGTGATTGGACAGTAGCCTGTGAAGTGCTTTTGGAAAAGAAAAAAATAAGTGCAGAAGAGGGCGGAGATGAAGGTTCGGTAAGTAAACTTTGGGGGTTAAATGTTTTATTCTGCTTTATTTTATTGCTGGTTATGGTAGGTTAATGTTACATAATTCACAGCATTTGCCGTCCCTTTAAAGTCTACAGGGTTTTTATATACAAATTATTTAAAAAACTTTTCAAGTGGAATCTAATCCCAATGTCAGTAAAGTTACAAATTGTGAAATTACGATCATATATCAGTGTTATATTAGGCATTCTACTTTTATTTTATTTGCTAGATTTACCAATGAGAAGTCCTTAAAGGGATATCATATGTTAGAGCATGTTATTATGGCACTATTGTATGCATAGAACTGTGTGTTTAACACCTGCAAATGGATTAAATACAAAGGTCTAGTTTCCATTGAGGTAGTAAAGTTTGAAAACTGGTGGTAGCTTAGGAAATCTCCATCTTTAATGGAGATACATGTTTTTATCACTATTTTCCACAATTTACCACATCAATGGAAACAAGGCCAAAGTCAGCTCTGGAGCAGCAATGTACAACTTAGAGCTAGCTAAACAGATTTTGTGAGCCAACGACAAAAGACAAATGTCTGTAGTCACCAACCACCAGCTAACTCCCAGTAGTGTAGTTTATGTATTTTTATTATTATTATTATTATACTTTATTTATGAAGTGCCAACATATTCTGCAGCGCTGTCCATGGGTACAATTAATTTAAATAAAACAATGATATAAAACTTGTAAGAGACAAGACAGCATTTACAAACACATACAGGAGGAATTAAGGGCCCTATTCCTGTGGGAACTTACAATTTAGAAGGGTAGGAGGTTGAGAAACAGGAGGTGAGGACTGCAAGATTGAAAAAGATGTTAATGCAGAGTTAGATGAGGGAAGTGAAATTAATTTATTATTGAGTTGGGTGGTAGGCTTCTCTGAACAGAAAAGTCTTCAGGGAGCATTTAAAGGAAGAAATATTAGGGCAAAGCCTGACAGCACGAGGGAGAGTGTTCCAGAGGGTAGGTGTTGCATGACAGAAGTCTTGCAGTCTAGTATGAGAGGAGGTGATAGTCGCGGATGCAAGGAGCAGGTCATTGTTGGATCTTAGTGGGCGGCCTGGAGTATACTTGTTGATTTGATAGGATAGGTAGTGGGGAGCGGCGCTGGTGAGATCTTTGTATGTAATTTAATTCTGCTGTGTATGGGGAGCCAATGAAGGGACTCATTGAGTGACAGGAAATGTGGATTAGCCTGGCAGAGGCATTTAGGATGGATTGAAGGGGGAAGAGGAGGGAAAGAGAAAGGCCAATAAGTAGGTTATTGCAGTAGTCAAGTCAGGAAATAACAAGGGAGTGGATTATTTGCTTTGTGGTGTTAGCGCTCAGAAAAGGGTGAATCTTGGACATATTGCGTAGGTGGTTGCGGCAGGATGTAGAAAGCGATTGGATGTGGGGGACGAAGGATAGATTGTAGTCAAGTGTAACTCTGAGGCAGCAAACTTGGGGTGATGGAGAAATTGTGATGCCGTTGACAGGGATAAAGAAGTCACAAGTCGGCGTAGAGTTTGAGGGGGGATTAGAAGGAGCTCAGTCTTGGACATGTTAATCTTTAGGTGGTGAGAGGCCAGGAAGAAATACCAGATAAGCAGTCACTGACATGAGAAAGGACAGAGGGAGAGAGAGCAGGGGTGGAGAGGTAGATCTAGGTGTCATCAGCATAGAGAGTACATGCTCTATTTGAATCATACAAGTTTAATTTTGACTTCCCTGTCCCTTTAAGCAAATGTTCTTAGGAGCTCAGATAGATAGATAGATAGATAGATAGATAGATAGATAGATAGATAGATAGATAGATAGATAGATAGAAAGATAGATGATAGATAGATAGATAGATCGATAGATAGATAGTTTTCTTAGCAAGTTTGCAATAAATAGTGCTTAAAGGGACAGTAAAGTCAAAATTTAATATTTTCATTCAGATAGAACATGCAGTTTTAAAAAACGTTCCTATTTACTTTTATTATCAAATTTGCTTTGATCTTTTGGCATCCTTTCTTGAAGAATAAAAATAGGTTGACTGAGAGGAGCTTAGGAGCGTGCACATGTCTTTAGCAGTCTTTGGCAGTAGGATTTGCAACACTATATAACATTGTAATAAACACTGGTGCCAGATGTCTAAAGACAAATTCATACTCCTGAGTTCTGAGTGCACCTAGGATTACTCTTTAACAAAGGATACTAAGAGAACTAAGCACAATTCATAATAGAATTAAATTGGAAAGTTGTTTAAAATGTCATACTCTATCCAGTCATTTTTACTTTACTGTCCATTTAACCTTTTAACTAGGAGCAGAGGCATATATTAGCTTAGACCAACTAGGCCATTTCCTAGAGCAGCACAGTTTGGTGGGGGCAGCAAAGTCTGAGAGATATTTCCATGTTGCCTTCCTACTCTTATGTGCTCCAAATATTTTATTTATTAATTGTACTAAAAATAAATGCTCCCTGGTTGTCTAGAGAGGGTGCATGACCTGGTCTCCAGCTATGAGATTGTTGGTGGGTAGGCATACGAATGGTGCCTTTTTAACAGGAAGTATGATGATATCTTTCTTAGCAGGCTATTATGGAGTTGTACCTTTTTTAACATGACCAGAAGTCAATTTATTTCACATGTAACATGAAGATAAAATTCAAGACTAGCCTATATATATGTTCTTTATTTATGTACACTTGTTGTTTATTAAAATAAAGACAATATTGGAAACCACTTCTTTACAGAGCAAATCAAAATGGAGGAGAAGGATCAGGAAGCAGGAAATTATACACAGTACATTTACTATGTTTTTAAAACAATGTTGGATTAAGTTTTTCACTAGATTCCTAATAGCTTACACTACACTGTCAGAAAAAAGGGTACGGTTGGGGTAAGTTTGTGAACACTTGGGGTACAACTGCTGTGGTTGTACCCTTAATGGATCATAATTACACCTTAAGGAACTAATATGTACCATTTAGCGGTAAATAAGGTACAAATATGTTTCCAACTGTCAAAGAGTCCATGTCTGTACCATTTAATCCCCCCAAAAAGGTACAATCACTTTTGTAACTAAAAGGTTCAGGGGGATGGGTGGTTCAAGGCTGCCAAACCCTGCAATTCCATATAATTTATTCACCTCAATTATTAATTGAATACATAACTGGCAGTCACCAAAAATTAATTCAACATACAGTACATGTTGTAAAGCAAAATAATTAATGTTCAAAGGTTGTTGGTAATACTCAAAAAGTGTGCAATGCAACAAAAAATACTTAATAACTCATATCTTCAATGATACTGTGTTGCTGGTTCAAAAAGCACTTAATATTTTAATGTTTATATTTACAGCATCAAGATGATAACTCTTAAAGATAAAGCAAATGTAATTAACTAAAATTACAGAGAATTTTTTTCATTTTAAACTCTATAAAATAAACAAGAGCTGTTTAAGAACCTGTTTTAAAAAAAAAAAAAAAAAGTGTTAACCATTTCACAGTCACATACATGGACATTGTGTAACACGCCATAGCGCCATCTATTGGCTGAAAATTCCTTGACATGTGTAACACAGCTCCATCTATTGGTAGAAGGTTCGTCACCAAAATATGTACTGGGGAAATAGAATCATTTGCATATATTTTGCAGAGTTACAATTCAATGTATGGTTGTGAGTTTTATCGTTTATCCCTCCCCTGTATCCCCCTTCATTTCATTAGAGTTATATTTTAGTATTAGGTTGTTTTCTATATGTTTTCTATAAATTTATGTTTTATGTGGCATGTTACCCTAAGTTAGATGGGGTATTATTAGAGTCTAGTACAGAGTGAAATAAAACATCTTGAATAGTTCCTTTAGAAATTGGTTGTTTAGCCTGGTTCTTTCAGGAATTCCTGTAGTATCCTTAGGACCTGCTGTTTTTTTACACTAACCAATCTTATAAAACTGCATCGTGGCTGTTGTAATAATACTGTCTGAAAAAGTACACATTAAATTAATACATATTTGAATGTTAAAATAAATTTGATGGAACAACATTTGAATATGCTGTTTAGAGTACAAATTTGCCATCATGAGGTACAAAGGGCTTGTCACTGGGGCAGTACCCTTAAAAAGCCAAATCTGCACCATTTTTTAAGTATACATTATGGTACCATAGCACTGAGGTCCATTCTAGTCACCAAAGGTACATACTTGCCTTTGAAAGGTACAATTTGCAAGGGGAACCAATTTGTACCCATGTTATAGGGCACAGTGGGTGTAGATTTGAGGGTACTGCCCCAGTGACAAGCTGTTGTACACCTAAAGGTACACTTTTTGCGCATTTTTTCTGACAGTGTATGTCTTTATTATAGCTCATTGTGATTACCTTGCATCACTGATAATATATACAAAGATTTTGAATAAACCCAGCTTTGTATTTGAGTAACTTTAATAAAACAAATACTGTCTTTCATTTTTTTTCTTTCTATCTCTGTTTCTGTATTTCTTATATTTCTTTCTTTTTTTTATCTCTGGCCTCATCTCTTGTTCGGAAAATTAATCTGCAGATCCAGCCCTACACACAGGGCATATTATTACCCAGGCACACAAGGCACGTGCCTAGGGCTGCAGCATGTGAAGGAGAGGAAGTTTGTGGTTTGGCTCAGCAGCATTTTGTCTTGACTGATCCCACTAATACATTTACTTACAGTATTTGTATTTATTTAGTATGAGCTACTATGTGACACATTCAATAGCCAGTTAACTGGTGCTTTATCTTTAATCTACCTTTAATTTAAAATACCACATTTTCAGTGGTGAACTGATAATTTACAGCTTTTTATATATCATGGCCACTAAAAATGATATACCAGTAATATTACAAAAACACTGGAAAATACTTTATTTGTCCAGAGTTATTTAAGTCCCAAAGGACATTATGTACGTTTTTGGGGTGTAACTAGACCTCACTTGGGCCCCAGGGCAAAGTCTGTGACCCGTGTACTCTATGTGAGTATGAGGGGGTCATTTGATATTAAAATGTTAATAATGATTTTTTATATTTTTGATTTTTGCAATGTTTTAATTATCTGGTTTAGAAAATACAATAATTCTGTATATATACAGAAGCAGAGTACAGTTAATGAAATCTCGTCTTCATAGTTTGTCCCAATAACATGATATAACAGATTATATATAATGTCCTCCAGCATAGAGCTTTTCCCCAATGCGTAGCGTATGCAAATATTCCACCATTCAGTGAGATAACTGTGAATCAAACAAAATAAATAACAGTTACATTACAGGAGCCTCTCCAAAAGCAAACCTGCTAATAAATTGCCTCTGAGTTTAATGGTGTAGTTTGTTTGCTCTTTGATATATCAAGACAATAATAAATAAGAATAATCACCACTAAGATTCCATTTAAAAAATAAATCTTAAAATGTTTACTTTATACGTATATGTAATAAGTTAGAGAGGACAATAATTAGTCCTGTGCATCAAGCTAATTTCACCTGCCCTTTCATTTCTTGTTACATATAAACCACATGGGAGTCTGGGAACTACCAAGGTTCTGTAGGGATGGATAGATGGATTCCCCAGACAACTAGGCCCTGTCTGGGACGCACATAGTTCACTCTCCTGGTAAGAAAGACATCCTTAAAGGGACATTGTAGAGAATGTTTAATTACATCTAAAAGGAAGTATTTAATAATATAAAAACATTTTAACTGATGTTTCTGTGCTGAAAAAGTGATTGGATGCACTTGAGCTCACCTACAATTATTTAACAAGGGATACCAAGAGAACTAAGCAAAATTGATAATAGAAGTAAAGTTGTTTAAAATGTCATATTCTATCCAATCAATAAGTTTAATGTTTTACTTTACTTTGCCTTTAAATTATATTTGTATTACATTGCTTTATTTAAGGGGATAGTCTAGTCAAAATGAAATTTTTATGATTCAGCTAAAGCGGGGCAATTTTAAACAACTTTCTAATTTACTCCTATTATCATTTTTTTTTGTTCTCTTGGTATCTTTATTTGAATGTAAGCTTAGGAGCCGGACCATTTTTGGTTCAGCACCTAGGTAACGCTTGCTGATTGCTGGCTACTTTTAGACACCAATCAGAAAGCGCTACCCAGGTCTGAACCAAAACTGGTCCGGCTCCTATGCTTACATTCCTGCTTTTTCAAATAAAGATAGCAAGAGAACAAAGAAAAAAAATTATAATAGGAGTAAATTAGAAAGTTGTTTAATATGCTCTATCTGAATCATGAAAGTTTAATTTTGACTAGACTATCCCTTTAAGCTTATTGGTCTTTTTTCTGCTTAAGGGTAATCTTTCTGTATTACTATGAAGCAAATGGCAATACCAAATAAAAAGAAGCACTTTTTAGCATCACATAAACAATACATACATTTCAATAATGATATTTTTTTAAATTGCTATATTTCCAAGCTAAAAAGTAGCTGCTCTTCCCAGTGTTTGCGAGTTGGAGGGAAAGCTAATTTTAAACTTAACAAATGTGTGCTATATTAAATGCATGAGTCATGAGAATGGCAGTTTGCCAAAGAACCCTTGAAATGGTCCAGAACTCAAATAAGCAATATAAATGTTTAGATTTTAACACACTTGGGAAAAATAGATATAATTCATCCATAACCAAGTAGCAAATTCTTTCTAAACTACAAATTCCTTTAAAACAAAGAGAAAAATAATTTGCTCCCAATACAAACGATGCAACTATATTTGTCTCAAATGGTCTGTTTCATCAGAATCCAATGGCATTCATCCATAGCAGCTCTGAGATGAAGAACTAATAGCCAATCAATTGCCTTTTTTTTTTTAACTTATTTTAATATAAAGGCGAATGTGATAATAGATCTCTGTAAGAAACAGAAAAGAAAACATAAAAAAAAGCGAACAGATGTATGACGAGGTCTCTTGCAGATGTGAATGTTTTCTTGAACTAAGATGAACCACTCACACGAATGTAATGGAATTTGCAAGACTCATCAATAAAATGTATAGTGGTCATTTCAGTTAATGGTAATTGTTAGATGTAATTAGGAGTTGTTTGATTTTCTATGTTTCTACTTGAACTTTCTCATATAAACTGCTTGGTTGTTGTTTAAAATTCTTGAGCTTTTATGTTTATAAATAAAGCTTGTCAAACCTAAGACCCAGAACCATAATTTGGTTTTGCACTATTTTATTTTCTGACACTCACTTCATCAGTGGTGTATTTCATTTTTGTATTAAAGGAACCTTATTAAAGTTCAAAAAACTTTCATGATTCAAATAGGGCATGTCATTTTAAACAACTTTCCAATTTACTTTTATCACTGATTTTGCTTTGTTCTCTTGGTATTCTTAGATGAAGGCTAAACCTAAGAAGTTCATATGCTAATTTATTAGAACTTAAAGGGACACTGAACCCAAATTTTTTTTTCCGTTATTCATATAGAGCATGCAATTTTAAGCAACTTTCCTATTATCAAATTTTCTTCATTCTCTTGGTATCTTTATTTGAAATGCAAGAATGTAAGTTTAGATGCCGGACCATTTTTTGGTGAATAACCTGGGTTATTCTTGTTGATTGGCGGATACAGTCATCCACCAATAAAAAAGTGCTGCCCAGCGTACTGAACCAAAAAAGAAGCTTAGATGCCTTATTTTTCAAATAAAGATAGCAGTGAATGAAGAAAAATTGATAATAGGAGTAAATTAGAAAGTTGCTTAAAATTGAATGCTTTATCTGAATCATGAAAGAAAACATTTGGGTTCAGTGTCCCTTCAAAGGCTGCCGCTAATCTGAATGCATTTTTGACAGGTTTTTCACCACTAGAGGGCGTTAGTATAGTATGTTCATATAGATAACATTGAGCTCATGCACCCCTCACCGCCCACCCCCCCCCCCTCAATGAATAAGTAAAACATTTAAAATTTACTTCCACTCTAATTCCTATTTCCCTACTTTGTTGCACTAAATTCAATTATGGGTAGAACACCTTGGCACACTTGCTTGATGAACCAAGCATTTTACTTGCACGTGACATGCATTGCTGATCTTTAGCTAAGCCGTACAAACTCCTCGAGATCATTTTTAAAAGAATTTGAGCACACACTTTCAAAAAGGATTTCCATTCCTGGCCCAAAGCATGGGGGCATTTTGTAGCACTTTAACTGTGACCAACCAAGATACTTGCTCCACATTATTGCATGATGGAATAAAAAAGCATTTGGTTGTAACCCTAAAATAACTATTTCTTTACTTCTCCCCATTTGCAACACGTAAAATTCTCACCATCATGATTTATCACTAGATCTTCCAGGTAAAGATAGGAGGAGCCTGGTGGGTATTTAATTGCAAGCATAACTATTGTTGTAATGCTGTTAAAATGTTGCTTGTTTGATTACATAGACAAATGTATTGTGTACTGTGATTCTAAAATGTGTTCACAGTCCTTTAATGCTTAAAATCACTATGGGGTCCTTATTTTAAAAGTGTGGATACCTCTGCAATAAATTCTCCCTCTCCCTTTGTGTAAAGTTTTAATAGGTCCATCTTTTTCTTTTAACTCAACCTACCATGACTTTTGGGGAAACTTGCTAATCATGATATTTATGAAAGTCATCTGGAGGTCTTTGCACTGAGCATAATATTTCTTTTAGTTCCTGTGGGATACTATGAGATCATCATTCATCTTACGCTGGTTTATTGTGGCTTTGATTAAGAGACCATCCCATGGTCGAGAGAGCCTGCTTTAGTCTCCATTTCTGCAATGTGTATAGCAGATATTGAATTATGTATTATCGGTCTGAATCTTAACACAACATTCTCAGTCTCTTTTACTTGTAACAATGAGCAGCCAGGAGCACAATCTGATTTTACGGTAATGGCTCATTCTAATTGGAAACTTAAAATAAAAGCTCAAGGCAATGGAGCCGTACAGAGGTATGTAAACAAGATGCAGTAATATTTTTTAGAAGAAGAAAAAAATTTAAAATGGCACCTTCATTTTTGTTGAACAGCAACAAAACCATTATTATTACTATATTTTTTTGTGAAACGTATACAACAGGAGGAAGCCCTGCTCAGAAGAGTACATAATCTACAGGATGAATACTGAGAAAAATAAGGTATGGGGTAGTTTGTCACGTGAACTCTAGCTGCAGCAGTGAGATAAGGCAGCTCTGATTTATTTTATTGGTTAGGATGGATAGGAGCTATCAGAGGAATGGTAGTAAGTCTCTCTGAATAGGTGGCAAGGCCAACCTAAGCATTTGCGGGGGCCCTGGGCAAGATACAATTGTGGGGCCCTTCAGTCCAGTGCCCTTATACCCCTCCCCTGTATGCCCTGCCACTTGTATGGCTCACCCCTGTGCCAACATTCAGTGATACCTATATAAAGAATAACACAAAATATAAGACCTCTTTATACCATAATCTAAATACAACATATACATTGGACCATCTCATAATCTCACCACTGACATTGCAGGGGCCCCCAAAGAGCGGGCCCTGGGGAAAGTGCCCCTCTCACCCTGCCCAAAAGGTGGCTTTTCAAATAGAGCCTGAAACTGTCTGGAGACAGCCTGATGGAGCAGAGTTGACAGTTTCAATGAGTAGGTTTGATCCAAAAAGGGCAGATCATGAAGTATCTAGAAATAAGTGAGGATTTGCACATGTTGGTGAGGGCCAATATTTTGAAATGTATCCTAGAGCATATGAGGAACCAGTGTAAGGATCAGAGAGGGCCAGCTAGCATGGATCTGCAGGGCTTGTTTCCTGGCAGACTGCTTCCCTTTCTGTTTTGCATATGTAAATATGACCCTGGGTATAGTCTCCCTAAGGGTGATGGGGGAAACCAGACGTGGACTCCTTGCCCAATGTGCTTAGAGGGATATGGCTGCACCTCACTGACGAGGCCCAAAGGAGGCCAAGATGATAGTCTGGGGTTGTCCTGTTCCTTGTTCAGAGAAGAATTGCCTGGTATTTCGGGGCTGGACTGACCATGTCGGCGGGATCAGACTGATATACTACAGGAAAGTTTTCCTCTGTAAAAAGCACAATTGGACAGAAAGAAGCTACTCCAGGTGGCAACCGGGCCATAGAACAAGCTATTGATGCTACTGTTTTGTTCCTGGCAGACTGCTTCTCTTTCTGTTTTGCACTTGTTTTCATTGAGCAATACTTAGGTGTGCACGAGGTTGCAAACTGATAACTATTCTGTCAGAAGCAATTTCGTGTATCGACTGCTTCTGATGGTCCGGCTACTGAAAATATTTTCACGTCCCATAGAAAGTATTGAAGCCGCTAAGCACTAATTTACACCAGGATTTAATGAAAGAGCAAACTGTTAATATACTGCCGGAGGCTGATACATGCAAAAAATTACCTCCTGCTCAAGTAGGTTTTAAAAGAGGAAAAAGGAGCTTTTTGAGGCCTAGTTCACATTGAAATATTAAAACATAAAATTAATGCAAATAATGCAAGTGTTTCAATGTAGATAGAAATTGTAATATGTAACATTTCTTGTTGTCCCATGTATAAGAATAGTTGCACTTATATTCTTATAGAAATATCAATATGTATTGCAGTGGGGGTCCACAAAGGTCCATCACAATGTGTGCTGGCATAGCTGCTTGTCACAGTGCTATCAGGGCATTAGCATACATGTTGGGTGAGATGACTGGGGGCTGGATTTAGGTAAGGGTTGAAGCAAGTGATTCAACCTTCTATTGTTTTATGGGTTTGTGGCAGTTCAGGAGTTAGTTCACTGCTGCAAGTATGTTACCAGGCAATCAAGGGTTTTAATCACTGCTAACACTATCACTTTAAACCATTGCTATCAGTATCCCTTTAAATCACTGCTGTGAGTTAGTGATAATCAGAGTTGTTTTACTGATAAAGAAAGGGGTGAAACCATAGTGTTTATTTTTTAATCAGTCCTGTATTTAAACCAAAAAAAATAAACACCTAAATGATTGTGCGATGTGTGATATGGGTATATTTCAGTTGTAAGATGTAGTTGAATCACTAAATATATCGGGGACCAGTTCAAAGCTTAACCTGGATGGTTTGTGAACAATGGCAATCAGCAATTAGAGAACAGTTGACAATTAAGATTTGTGGACAATATTTGGCACCTCTAGCAGTATGACATAAAACACTCTGATTGATTCTCTGAGCCAGTAACAACTACCAACGTGGGTACTAAAAAAAATATCTGTCACTGAAACAGTTATATCCTTTGTTAGAAAAAGTTTGTTTTCTAATAATCTGTATTTGAAAAAAAAAAATAACTCCTGAGCTGAGCCGGCCCATCTTTGGCTCAGCACCCTGGGTAGCGCTTGCTGATTGGTGGCTACATTTTTTAACCAAAGATAGGCCGGCTCGTAAGCTTACATTCCTGCTTTTTCAAATAAATACACCAAAAGAACAAAGAAAAATTGAAAATAGGAGTAAATTAAAAAGTTGCTTAAAATTGCATGCTCTATCTGAATACCGAAAGAAAAAAATTGGTTTCAGTATCCCTTTAAGTTTAACATATGTTACTTATAATTTGCCTTTATTCAAAGCAGGGTTCACATATTTTCTTTCTGTTTGGTATTTATGTTTTTATCACATTTATGGGAATAATGGTATCTTTGTGTCACAGGAGCAACACTAGAAAATTATTACTTATTGCAAAGAGCCATCTGCAGGAATTAATGGCACTGCAGTTTTAATGAATTATTGTTTTATCTTTTGTTTCTGAAACCACATAGTTTAATAAGAATAAATATATATATATATAATATATATATATATATATATATATATTATTAACAAAGCTGTAATACTTATATCAGTGTCCCCATTGGTAGACTAGTCATTCTTCAGCCTAATTATGGCCAGTATTGTCACTACTAATTTGTTTTATTGTTGACATTTCACAAAGATATTTATGCTTACAGAGACAAGACACTTTTGTATAGTCTATTGAACTTAGCAGTCAAATGTACAAAGAATATACAAAGTAAAAAAGTAATGACCCTACACAGGTACCTGCTTTGCCAAATTTTTATAATACAACTTTCTGGGTCTTTACAATCGTAAACCTTTCAGTTCAAATAAGTTATGTTAATGTTGTCTTCTTTTCTAAGTTTCATTGCCACCTATTTCAACATTTTAATTATGACAAAATAGCACTTTGGACACTGGACAGTGTAGGCAACTGCCCAGGGCACAATCTTTACAAGGGACCACCTTAATTGTGAAACATTTTAAATAATAAAAGTACTTCCATAAAATTGCAAACAAAATCAAATATCAAAAAGACACTGCCATTGTATAGCAATGCAACAGAACAGATGTGTGTGTGTATGTGTGTATATATATATATATATATATATATGTGTGTGTATATATATATATATACAAAAAGGATATATGCACACATTATTTCTCCAACATAGGTGTGTCCGGTCCACGGCGTCATCCTTACTTGTGGGATATTCTCTTCCCCAACAGGAAATGGCAAAGAGCCCAGCAAAGCTGGTCACATGATCCCTCCTAGGCTCCGCCTTCCCCAGTCATTCTCTTTGCCGTTGCACAGGCAACATCTCCACGGAGATGGCTTAGAGTTTTTTGGTGTTTAAAATGTAGTTTTTATTCTTCAATCAAGAGTTTGTTATTTAAAATAGTGCTGGTATGTACTATTTACTCTGAAACAGAAAAGAGATGAAGATTTCTGTTTGTAAGAGGAAAATGATTTTAGCAACCGTTACTAAAAATCGATGGCTGTTTCCAACACAGGACTGTTGAGAGGGAATTAACTTCAGTTGGGGGAAACAGTGAGCATACTTTTGCTGCTTGAGGTATGACACATTTCTAACAAGACTTGGTAATGCTGGAAGCTGTCATTTTCCCTATGGGATCCGGTAAGCCATTTTTATTAAATAAGAATAAAGGGCTTCACAAGGGCTTTAAAGACTGGTAGACATTTTTCTAGGGCTAAAACGATTGATTTATAAGCATTTTAATAGTTTATAGCTTTGAGGAGTTATTTTATTCTTGGGAATTATGTTAAAGAAACGGCAGGCACTGTATTGGACACCTTTTTCACTGGGGCCTTCTCTAATCATAGGCAGAGCCTCATTTTCGCGCCACTAATGCGCAGTTGATTTTGGGAAGCAAGGCATGCAGATGCATGTGTGAGGAGCTCAGATACATAGAAAAAAGCTTACTGAAGGCGTCATTTGGTATCTTATTCCCCTCTGGGCTTGGTTGGGTCTCAGCAAAGCAGATACCAGGGACTGTATAGGGGGTTAAATATAAAAACGGCTCCGGTTACCGTTATTTTAAGAGTTAAAGCTTTCAAATTTGGTGTGCAATACTTTTAAGGCTTTAAGACACTGTGGTGAAATTTTGGTGAATTTTGAACAATTCCTTCATACTTTTTCACATATACAGTAATAAAGTGTGTTCAGTTTTAAAATTTAAAGTGACAGTAACGGTTTTATTTTAAAACGTTTTTTTGTACTTTGTTATCAAGTTTATGCCTGTTTAACATGTCTGAACTATCAGATAGACATGTTCTGTATGTGAGGAAGCCAAGGTTCCTTCTCATTTAAATAGATGTGATGTATGTGACAAACAATTTAGAGAAAATGATGCCCAAGATGATTCCTCAAGTGAGGGGAGTAAGCATGGTACTGCATCATCCCCTCCTTCGTCTACCGCCAGTCTTGCCCACACAGGAGGCCCCTAGTACATCTAGTGCGCCAATACTCCTTACTATGCAACAATTAACGGCTGTGAATGGATAATTCTATCAAAAACATTTTAGCCAAAATGCCCACTTATCAGCGGAAAGCGCGACTGCTCTGTTTTTAGAAAATACTGAAGAGCATGAGGACGCTGATGATAATGGTTCTGACATGCCCCTACACCAGTCTGAGGGGGCCAGGGAGGTTTTGTCTGAGGGAGAAATTTCAGATTCAGGGGAAAATTTCTCAACAAGCTGAACCTGATGTGATTACATTCAAATTTAAATTGGACATCTCCGCGCTCTGCTTAAGGGAGGTGTTGTCCTACTCTGGATGATTGTGACAATTTGGTCATTCCAGAGAAATTATGTAAGATGGACAAGTTCCTAGAGGTCCCGGGGCCCCCCGAAGCTTTTCCTATACCCAAGCGGGTGGCGGACATTGTAAACAAAAGAATGGGAAAGGCCCGGCATACCTTTTGTCCCTCCCCCTATACTTTAAGAAATTGTTTCCTATGGTCGACCCCAGAAAGGACTTATGGCAGACAGTCCCCAAGGTCGACGGGGCGGTTTCTACTCTAAACAAACGCACTACTATCCCTATAGAAGATAGTTGTGCTTTCAAAGATCCTATGGATAAAAAATTAGAGGGTTTGCTTAAAAAGATGTTTGTTCAGCAAGGTTACCTTCTACAACCAATTTCATGCATTGTTCCTGTCACTACAGCAGCGTGTTTCTGGTTCGATGAACTAGAAAAGTCGCTCAATAAAGATTCTTCTTATGAGGAGATTATGGACAGGTTCACGCTCTTAAATTGGCTAACTCTATTACTTTAGACGCCACTTTGCAATTAGCTAGATTAGCGGCGAAAAATTCAGGGTTTGCTATTGTGGCGCGCAGAGCGCTTTGGTTAAAATCTTGGTCAGACGGATGCGTCTTCCAAGAACAAATTGCTTAACATACCTTTCAAGGGGAAAACGCTGGTTTGGCCCTGACTTGAAAGAGATTATTTCAGATATCACTGGGGGTAAGGGCCACGCCCTTCCACAAGATAGGTCTTTTAAGGCTAAAAATAAACCAAATTTTCGTCCCTTTCGCAGAAACGGACCAGCCTCAAGTTCTACATCCTCTAAGCAAGAGGGTAATACTTCTCAAACCAAAGCCAGCCTGGAGGCCAATGCAAGGCTGGAACAGAGGTAAGCAGGCTAAGAAACCTGCCACTGCTACCAAGACAGCATGAGATGTTGGCCCCCGATCCGGGACCGGATCTGGTGGGGGGCCAGACTTTCTCTCTCTTCGCTCAGGCTTGGGCAAGAGATGTTATGGATCCTTGGGCGCTAGAAATAGTCTCCCAAGGTTATCTTCTGGAATTCAAGGAGGCTACCCCCAAGGGGGAGGTTCCACAGGTCTCAATTGTCTTCAGACCACATAAAAAGACAGGCATTCTTACATTGTGTAAGAAGACCTGTTAAAAATGGGAGTGATTCATCGGTTCCATTAGGAGAACAAGGGATGGGATTCTACTCCAATCTGTTCATAGTTCCCAAAAAAGAGGGAACATTCAGACCAATCTTAGATCTCAAGATCCTAAACAAATTTCTCAAGGTTCCATCGTTCAAAATGGAAACCATTCGGGACAATTCTTCCTACCATCCAGGAAGGTCAATTTCATGACCACGGTGGATTTAAAGGATGCGTATCTACATATTCCTATCCACAAGGAACATCATCGGTTCCTAAGGTTCGCCTTTCTGGACAAAGCATTACCAGTTTGTGGCACTTCCATTCGGATTAGCCACTGCTCCAAGAATTTTCACAAAGGTACTAGGGTCCCTTCTAGCGGTGCTAAGACCAAGGGGCATTGCAGTAGTACCTTACTTGGACGACATACTGATTCAAGCGTCGTCTCTACCCACAAGCAAAGGCTCATACGGACATTGTCCTGGCCTTTCTCAGATCTCACGGGTGGGAAAGTGAACGATAGAAAAAAGTTCTCTATCTCCGTCAACAAGAGTTCCCTTCTTGGGAACAATAATAGACTCCTTAGAAATGAGGATTTTACTGACAGAGGCCAGAAATCAAAACTTCTAAGCTCTTGTCATGTACTTCATTCTGTTCTTCTTCCTTCATAGCGCAGTGCATGGAAGTAATAGGTTTGATGGTCAGCTGGCAAATGGACATAGTTCTTTTGCGCGAATTCATCTAAGACCATTACAACTGTGCATGCTCCAGTCAGTGGAATGGGGATTATACAGACTTGTCTCCGACGATACAAGTAGATCAGAGGACCAGAGATTCACTCCGTTGGTGGCTGACCCTGGACAACCTGTCACAAAGGATGAGCTTCCGCAGACCAAGAGTGGGTCATTGTCACGACCGACGCCCAGTCTGGTGGGCTGGGGCGCGGGTTCTGGGGAACCCCTGAAAGCTCAGGGTCTTTGGTCTCGGGAAGAATCTCTTCTCCCGATAATATTCTGGAACTGAGAGCGATATTCAATGCTCCTCAAGGCTTGGCTCAGCTAGCAAAGGCCCAAATTCATACGGTTTCAATCAGGACAACATGACGACTGTTGCGTATATCAACCATCAGGGGGAACAAGGAGTTCCCTGGCAATGGAAGAAGTGACCAAAATAATTCAATGGGCGGAGACTCACTCCTGCCACTTGTCTGCAATCCACATCCCAGGAGTGGGAAAATTGGGAAGCGGATTTTCTGAGTCGTCAGACAATTCATCCGGGGGAGTGGGAACTCCATCGGAAATCTTTGCCCAAATAATTCAATTGTGGGGCATTCCAGACATGGATCTGATGGCGTCTCGTCAGAACTTCAAGGTTCCTTGCTACGGGTCCAGATCCAGGGATCCCAAGGCGACTCTAGTGGATGCACTAGTAGCACCTTGGAGCTTCAACCTAGCTTATGTGTTCCCACCGTTTCCTCTCATTCCTGGGCCTGGTAGCCAGGATCAAACAGGAGAGGGTATCGGTGATCTTGATAGCTCCTGCGTGGCCACGCAGGACTTGGTATGCAGATCTGGTGAATATGTCATCGGCTCCACCATGGAAGCTACCTTTGAGACAGGACCTTCTTGTCAAGGGTCCGTTCGAACATCCGAATCTGGCCTCACTCCAACTGACTGCTTGGAGATTGAAACGCTTGATTTTATCAAAGCGAGGGTACTCAGATTCTGTCCCCATTAGATAACTTCTTGTTCAGGCCAGGAAAGCCTGTAACTAGAAAAATCTACCATAAAATATGGAAAAAATATATCTGTTGGTGTGAATCTAAAGGATTCCCATGGAACAAGATAAAAATTCCTAAGATTCTATCCTTTCCTTCAAGAAGGTTTGGAGAAAGGATTATCTGCAAGTTCTTTGAAGGGACAGATTTCTGCTTTATCTGTTTTACTTCACAGAAAGCTGGCGGCTGTGCCAGATGTTCAAGCTTTTGTTCAGGCTCTGGTTAGAATCAAGCCTGTTTACAAACCTTTGACTCCTCCTTGGAGTCTCAATTTAGTTCTTTCAGTTCTTCAGGGGGTTCCGTTTGAACCCCTACATTCCGTTGATATCAAGTTATTATCTTGGAAAGTTTTGTTTTTGGTTGCAATTTCTTCTGCTAGAAGAGTTTCAGAGTTATCTGCTCTGCAGTGTTCTCCTCCATATCTGGTGTTCCATGCAGATAAGGTGGTTTTGCGTACTAAACCTGGTTTTCTTCCGAAAGTTGTTTTCTAACAAAAATATTAACCAGGAGATAGCCGTGCCTTCTTTGTGTCAGAATCCAGTTTCAAAGAAGGAACGTTTTGTTGCACAATTTGGATGTAGTTCGTGCTCTAAAATTCTATTTAGAGGCTACAAAGGATTTCAGACAAAATCTTCCTTGTTTGTTGTTTATTCTGGTAAAAGGAGAGGTCAAAAAGCAACTTCTAACTCTCTCTCTTTTGGGCTTTAAAAGCATCATCAGATTGGCTTATGAGACTGCCGGACGGCAGCCTCCTGAAAGAATCACAGCTCATTCCCCACTAGGGCCGTGGCTGTCCACATGGGCCTTCAAGAACGAGGCTTCTGTTGATCAGATATGTAAGGCAGCGACTTGGTCTTCACTGCACACTTTTACCAAATTTTAAAAATTTGATACTTTTGCTTCTTCTGAGGCTATTTTTGGGAGAAAGGTTTTGCAAGCCGTGGCGCCTTCCATCTAGGTGACCTGATTTGCTCCTCCCATCATCCGTGTCCTAAAGCTTTGGTATTGGGTTCCCACAAGTAAGGAAGACGCCGTGGACCGGACACACCTATGTTGGAGAAACAGAATTATTGTTTACCTGATAAATTACTTTCTTCCAACGGTGTGTCCGGTCCACGGCCCCGCCCTGGTTTTTTAATCAGGTCTGATGATTTATTTTTTCTAACTACAGTCACCACGGTATCATATGATTTCTCCTATGCAATATTCCTCTTTACGTCGGTCGAATGGACTGGGGAAGGCGGAGCCTAGGAGGGATCATGTGACCAGCTTTGCTGGGCTCTTTGCCATTTCCTGTTGGGGAAGAGAATATCCCACAAGTAAGGATGACGCCGTTGGACCGGACACCACGTTGGAGAAAGTAATTTATCAGGTAAACATAAATTCTGTTTTTTCTATATATTGAAATATATATACATTTTCTCTATATTTAAAGGCACATGAAGCCCAACATTTTTCCCTTCACAATTCAGATAGAGCATACAATTTTAAACAAGTTTCCAAAGTACCTCTTATCTTAGTTGTTTAGTTCTCTTGGTATCCTCTGTTTGAAAGCATACCTAGATAGACTCTGAGCTGTGAGCCTAGGTGCTGATTGGTGGCTGCACATGTATGCCCTTTCCTTTGGCTTACTAATGTATTCAGCTAGCTCCCAGTTGTGCATTGCATGCTCCTTCAACAAAGGATTACCCAAGTGAAATGAAGCACATGTGATAATAGAAAGTACAATTGAGAAATTTGTTTTAAAATGATTTGCTCTATCTGAAACATGAAAGAAAAAAAAAATTGGGTTTCATGTCCCTTTAAGTGATAATTTTTTTTGTACTTTGCTCCCTGTCACCTTAAATTCTGTGCTCTGTACTAATTGCTGCCTGGTATAGCTTGTTGTGCAACTGTAAGTGGAACATGTAGGATCTTTGTGTTATTTTTACCTTTATATTGAAAGCTGTATATTATCCAACACCGGAGAACACTGTGTAAAATCACCTTTTTAGTCAAGTTATATAGTTTCCTGAAAACAATATTTTATTTAGAAATATAAAATCTGCTCTCAAAGGACACATGTGTGCAGCCACCAATCACCAGCTTCCCTTCCAGAAGTGTATTGTTGCTCCTGGTTCTACCTAGGATTTATTCTTCAACAAGGATATCAAGAGAGCAAAGCAAATATGTTATTAGAAGTACATTTTAGTTATTCATAACATTGCATGCTGTATCTGTATTGTGAATTTTATTTTCACTTATTGTTTTTGTAATTGTGTTCTCATTGTGCTGTTTGTTATAGTTCATCAACATGTTGGTGCTATAAATATACATTAATGTATTATACAATGATTGTACTACTCCCATGGTAGTTTGCTCATCTCTTTTACTTTGCTTTTATGTTTTCAAGGACTATGAATACCCGCTTCACCCTCACAACACAAACTATCAGAAGAATGACCGTGCCCTCCCCCCACCCCAGGGACTGCCGGACGAGCCTGTGAGGTGCCTAGCTGCCGATCTGACTCTGAATGTGAACGACACAAGCGCTGCTGCTACAACGGGTGTATTTATGCCTGCTTAGAATCAGTCCAGCCTCCCCCAGGTCTGACAAAACTCTAAGTTGAAAAAAAATGATATTTGGTGTTGATAATGTAGATTAAAATGACAAATCATGAAGAAGTATTAATGAAATTTGGAAATGTTATTCTAATAATGCCTAAGTTTCCACCAAAAGATTATTCTTGACGCAGTTTTATGCTTTAGACCAGGGTTGGAGAACCATGGCCCTCCAGTTGTTTCAGAACTACATTTCCCATGATGCTCAACTGGGACTTCAGAGTGGCTAAGCATCATGGGTAATGTAGTTCTGAAACCTCAGGAGTGCCAAGGTTCTCCATTCCTGCTTTTTTTTAAAAAAAAAAAAAGCAGTCTCTGGGTGCTGTTTTCTTAGCATATATTTAATAATTGCAGCCATCTTTGATGATGGTAATCATGCAACAAGCAACAGTTAATTCTGATATTTAAAATATTTGAAACCAATTATACTTGATATACAAATGTAACATTTTGTATATTATATATCAATATTCTTCAACAGAAATTCCCATAATGCTCTCTGAATTGGGCATGCTAAGAGGAAACTAGAATTTGTTCTTGTGTTATTGCAGTGAGAGTGTTTGTAAGAAATAAAACAACTTCTACATCATCCTCCAGTTTAACATCCGGTGATGGCAAAGGCAATAGAGACAATCAGCTCTCACATTTCCTGGCCTGTACTAATATGTAAAAGAGAGTAGTCTAGCTGAACATCTATCAATGTGGTTTCCTGCTGGAAACAGTTATTAAAGGGACATTATACACTCATTTTTTCTTTGCATAAATATTTTGTAGATGACCTATTTATATAGCCAATAAAGTTGTTTTTTTTAAATAAATGTATAGTTTGCTTATTTTTAAATAACATTACTCTGATTTTCAGACTCCTAACCAAGCCCCAAAGTTTTATGTGAATACTGTCAGCTACTTCTCCAGCTTGCTCCTGTTTGTGTAAGGGGTCTTTTCATATGCAAAAGAAGGGGGGGGGGGAGGGTCTTATTTGCCACTTGCAGTGGGCTTTCCAGCTGCCTTTTCAACAGAGCCAAACTGACAGCTTCCAAGTAAGTTTTTAAACAGTTTTATACTGGATTTTTATATCAGTATCTGTGCATCTTATTCTTTATAGTAGTGTCTATTACATGCAGTTACATGAAAATGAGTGTATACTGTCCCTTTAAGGGCCTATGATCAGTATGCAATTTGAATATGTGCCCCCCATAGATAACCTCCATTGTTCACTGTAAATTTCCATTTATCTTTTATGATTTCATTACAGAGTTCTAAGTCTGCCAAATAGAATTGTCCTCTTGAGTGACAACTAAATTCAAGTCTGTCTGAATTTTTTTTACATCACTTGATTTTATGGCTATATGGAATTACAGTTTTTAAAACCATTTTATTTCTGGATGTAAGCTTTTACTGAATTGTTTTTTTTTCTGGAGATGCTCTGCATGTGATTTTGCATCTGCTCCTTAAGCCACCTGACAGGTGCTGCTACTTTACTACTAAGTATACCACCAGGAACCATTTCACGATTTTCGAAGAAGGCGTCCACCTCACTCAAGAGATGACTAAACAAGGCTATGACCTGACCAAGACTGACAGTGTTTTGACTAAAGTTCTTTGTTATATACTTAAAAGGCTTAGGACTGACACTAACTGACTTATCATGGTCCTCTCATCTCTGCCTAATGGGCTCCTAATCCCAATAAATTGTCAGTAAGCCATTGCATGGAGGATAGTCTTCTGTTGCTCCAATGTTCCACAATCTACAAAGTCAAGTTCCACCTATTAGTGAAATTGTTTTGCTTAAGACAGTGCTGAGGAAGCACTGTCTTCTCCTGTTCCTGCTTAAGAAGGTGTCTGCCTTTAACACTGGGGTCGAAGTGGCTTGCAATCCTTCTGCACCTCCGCAGACCAAGGAATAAGCACCAACTTGCACAGACAGAAGAATCGAAATGTAAGTTTTGATTAAGAACACAGTGGGAAGATATTGAGTATAGTTTAATGCTTCCAACAGAAATTCAAGTTTTGGCATGTCTTTGTTCGCCTTCCCTTAAGGTGTATTCATGGCGTTTGTGTGCTAAAATATAGAGGGAAGCCTACTTCAGAAAAGCTGCTGCTTACTTCTGCTTCTGTTCTGTGGTGAACAGCTAGCTGCAGTGTGCAACAGAGTTTTGGAACATCTCAATGATCACTTGGTTTTGGATTCTTCCATTAATTTCATGCCATAACCTACAGTATGTCCTAGAGGCAGGAGTACATGATGACAAAATCAGGCTGGAAGCTGACCTGGAAGTCAAATAAGATGTTTTGGCAAAATGTGGAATACATACAAGTAAGAAAAAGAAATGGACAAGACTGTGGCCGCTGCAGTAATGATGCACATTCCCCTTTGAAAGTAAATTTCTCCCTTCTGTTTAAGTTGGCTTCTCAGACATACTGCTCTTGCTCAGGTTAAGCTTCTCATACATACTACTCTTGCTCAGGTTAAAGGAATTTCACAAGTCTTTGTAACAGATTTTTGCATTAAGACTCTAAGGATAATGTGTTTAAGGAGCAGGTGTGTGGGAAGGTGAGGAATGTGAGAACTTTGTTTCCTTTCACCCATATTACTTTCACTACTTAATTTATCACTTTCCTTGGAGGTGTATTTATGGGGTTGGTGTACTATAATCCAGAGACCTACTTCTCCTTAGGGAACTGCTGTCCAAGAGACACTAGGCACGTGTTTGTCCTCCTCCTTCAGCAAACTGTTAGCCGCTGTGTCCAAGTGTCTCTAAGCACAAGTTTTTCCTTCTCCCTTAGAGATATATTTTTGAGGTTTGTGTACCGGAAGTCTACCTAGTTTAGTAACTGTGCTGCCTGATAAAATTATGCTGATAACTTACTTTGAATTCCTGTAAGGTTTCTACATTGCCTTTTATTGTCTAGCTATATCACTTGGAAGGTTGAGTATCAATACAGTATGAAATGCTTCTGATCACATGACAATCCTATAAGGCAAGTTATGCTTGTTTTTGCCAAAATTAAGCAAATTAAACAAATTTAAATTTAAATTATAATTTTACAATTCATAAAGAGCATGCGATTTTATAATTTGCTTTGTTTTTTTTGGGATCCTTGTTAAAAAGCATACCTAGGTAGGCTCAGGCAGAAATATCAATGCACTACTGAGAGCAAGCTGCTGATTTCATAATTGTATGCTGCATCTGAATCATGAAACAAACGTTCCTTTAAACATAGTAAAATAGTGGAATATATATATATATATATACAGGTAGCCCTCAGTTTACGCCGGGGTTAGGTTCCAGAAGGAATGGTTGTAAATCGAAACCGGTTGTAAATTGAAACCCAGTTTATAATGTAAGTCAATGGGAAGTGAGGGAGTTAGGTTCCAGGCCCCTCTCAAAATTGTCATAAGTAACACCTAATACATTATTTTTAAAGCTTTGAAATTAAGACTTTAAATGCTAAACCACATTATAAACCTAATAAAATAATCACACAACACAGAATATATAATAAAACTAAGTTAAATGAACAAAAACATTTGCTAAACAGCATTATAAACCTTATAAATAATCACATACACAGAATATATAATTAAACTAAGTTAAATTAACAAAAACATTTGCTAAACAGCATTATAAACCTAATAAAATAATCACACAACACAGACTTCACTTGCATTTTTCTGCAAACAGTTCTTTCTATGCATTCCAATCTGGACTGATTTATAGATAGGAAGATCTTGTTCCTTTGAAATCTGCTCAATAGCTCAGGTCTTGTTAAACTGATTAATTTCAGCTTGCTTGGCTTTGCTGCAACACAAGCGGACAGCTCCACCTACTGGCTATTTTAATCAATGCACTGCTTCTCAATGCTTTTCAATAGCAGTCACATGACTGGAAAAAAAGGTTGTTATTCTGAAACAGTGTAAATTGAACCGTTGTAAACCGAGGGGCCACCTGTATATGTGTATATATATATATATATATATATATATATATATAATTTTCAGATTGTTGGTTGAAGTGTATTTAAAATTAAACTGATTACCAGTGAAAGAAGTTCATGTTATGTGGACTCTGCATAATTTGATACACGCGTGCCAGGCAGACAGGGAGTGACCAGGAAAGGTTCTCATACATATTTCTACTGCTGGCAAAAGCAGATGGTTAGAAATACAAAGCAAGGAACTGGAGGGAAACTAAGAGGTCACTGGAAGTGCAATATGTAATATATATTTATGAATCAATATGATACTCACATAACTAGAGAGAAAGGCATTTGTTTAACCCTCTCACTGCCAGGACCTGCAGCATAACATTTGTATATTACAAAGTCACCAAAAACCAAACCAGCAAAGGGTCAGATTAAGAGTGGAGTGCAAACATTTGCGCGAACGATATCGGGTTTTCGCATTTGTTTGAGCACAAGTTAAATTGTGCACATTTTAGTTGAAAGAAAACGCGATCGCTCGAGCATAATTTAAGTTAATGCTCGCCGGGTTAACGCATGCTCAGAGAAACAAAAAAGTGTCACAAAACATATCAAAAATACCTTACTCAATACAGTTACACTCATAATAACATATATCTAATAAAAATTATTAAAAAAAAATAATATTGCACAAAAATGTTATAAGGGCTCAAAGAGAGATCTTAGGTGTTAGATAAAAAAGGCAGCCAAAGGGATTTAACAAAGACAAGGATACATATACATGTCTAAAGATGTATATATAATTGTCTATTTATGTGTACATATGTATTTATGTATTTATATGTTTATATATTTATTTACAGATATATATACACATATAAACACATTAATACATACGTACACATATATAGACATATATATACCGGTATATATATAAGTGCATTGGAGCCCTTTGCAGTTAAAGGGCCACTAAACCCAAAATCTTTCTTTCATGATTCAGATAGAGAGTAGAAAATTAAACAACATTACAATTTACTTCCATTATTTATTTTGCTTCATTTTTTAAATATCCTTAGTTGAAGAAAAAGCAATGCACATGGTGAGCCAATCACACAAGGCTTCTATGTGCAGCAACCAATCAGCAGCTAGTGAGCATATCTAGATATGCTTTTCATCAAAGAATATCAAGAGAATAAAACAAATTAGATAATATAAGTAAATTAGAAAGATGTTTAAAATTGCATTATCTTTCTAAATCATAAAAGAAAAAATGTGGGTGGCATGTCCCTTTAAAAAAATTAATAAAATAATCCAAGAGCGCCAACTAGAGGCAAAGGGAGATTCTAACAGAAAAGTAAATAACAGTCAGAACATTTATTTAAACATATAGTAAAACCTTGGATCCATGTAACATATACTAAAATGAAATACAGTTAAAAAATACAGTTAAAAATACATAATCGGTACAGTAAAAAACAATATTCAACAGATTAGTATCACCAATTACGGGGATAAACAGAATAAGAGTCACATTAAATGATCTCCTAAGGAGAAAAAAAGTTTCTAAAAAGGTGTCCAAAGGAATTGTGGTGCAATTCCTAGGTGTTAATGTCAAGTCCAGAAATCCAGTAAAAAATCCAGTGGAAAAAAACAGTGATAAAAAATCAAGTAAAAGAAAATGGTATATATGAAATCCAATGCAAAAATTATAATAATCCAAGTGTGTATATATAAAAGTGTAATATGAACGGGGGATCCCCTTAACACTAGTGAAAAGTGTAAAAATGTGTAAAAAATGTGTAACAGTGTCTGAAAAAAGTAAAAAATAAAAAATAAGTAAAAAATAGTGAAATATGAATTTTAGTTAATGAAATAAAATCCAAGTGATACTCAGTGAGAAAAACTAGTGGTTATTAGTGGATGATCCTCTTTATAAATTTCTCCATATGAGTGATAATAGACTTTTATGTGCTAGATGACTTTGCTTGGTCTTTGCAATGTAAACTTCGGTTATCCCTGTAATTAAAAAAAACAACAACATAGTGCAATAACGTTTTCACATATGAAAAAAATATGAAATAATGCTCACCAAATTTGTCAACGCGTTTCGGCCTCTATAAAAGGCCTTTCTCAAGACTAACTAAAGGTGAGTATTCATGATTCAGATAGAGAGTAGAAAATTAAACAACATTACAATTTACTTCCATTATTTATTTTGCTTCATTTTTTAAATATCCTTAGTTGAAGAAAAAGCAATGCACAGGGTGAGCCAATCACACGAGGCTTCTATGTGCAGCAACCAATCAGCAGCTAGTGAGCATATCTAGATATGCTTTTCATCAAAGAATATCAAGAGAATAAAACAAATTAGATAATATAAGTAAATTAGAAAGATGTTTAAAATTGCATTATCTTTCTAAATCATAAAAGAAAAAATGTGGGTGGCATGTCCCTTTAAGTAGATGAAAACACGTAAAAGCATATTTATGCAATATTCATATTTAATAAAGTGTTATACTATGTATTTACTAAAAATATTTCACATTCCAATGTTCTGCACATAGCAGAATATGTTCTAAGTGTTTATTAATAGATATTCCTGTATATATCTGTATATATCTGTATATATCTATACCTATATAAATATATATATGTGTGTGTGTGTGTGTGTTTATAGCTATATATGTTTTCAATATACCATCAGATATATGTAGAAATATGTATTTATGAATAAATAGAACATAATCTGTTATGTGAAGAACATTGGAATGGGAAATATTCATATTTTCATGTCTGGTTAGCGCACATGAGAATATGTGATTGGGGTTGTTTTTTCCACTTTTTTGCTCTGACTTCTATGGGGGAATAGGTTATTGCGCGGGTAATATTCTAAGTTTTGCTTTTTGCGCGTGTTGGGTTTAGTGCAAGATTGATAACTTTTTACTTCTAAAATAATAATACGAGTGCAACCCGACGCACGCAAAAAGTTTACTCCTAGCGCAATTAGCAATCTAGCAAAAGCCCTAAATAGGGCTCCACTCGTAATCTGGCCCAAAGAGTGTAATCGCATCATGACTGGAAAAACTGTGTATTTCTGTTATATATATACAGTATGTGTGTGTGATTGTGTGTGTGTATATAAAAAAACGTAACACTTATCACTTGCGTTCTGACCCAACCCCATATTAAACCCACAGTGCAATACCCAACAGGTGTTATTAATATTTCACATTCCAATGATCCTCACATACAGGAAATTCTTATTTTTATTTTAAATAGATATTTTTATATATATATATATATATATATATATATATATATATATATATATATATATATATATACCTGTATATATATTTATATATATATATATATATATATATTTATTTTTTAAATAAAAAGAATATTGACACATAAAGAATTAGTTATCTTAAGGCGTGTTATGTAAATTTTAAATATTGAAAAAATATTAATAATAATTATTATTATAGTTACTGTAAAATATACATATATATTCTACTGATTTTTTAAAAATATTTAAGTACAGCTATTATCATTATTTAAATTATTCATAATTTTCATTATTTTATATGTAAAAAATACATAATGCACCTTATGTTGGGTTAGCACACATGAAGAATTAATGTACTCCTGTTGGGCTTATGTGCACAGAACCCAGCAGAAGTACACTAATTTGTCATGTGTGCTAATCTAACATAAGTTATATTAAGGTGTGTTATGTATTTATTAAAGAAAATACATTTGAAAAATATTAATAATTAATTAAAACAATTATTATATATGTACTTAAATATTTTTTAAAAATCAATAGAATTTATATTTTATAGTAACTATAATTATTAATAATTAATATTAATATTTTTTCAACTTGTAATATACACGCAAATGAACGGGGGCATGATATTTCTATATCGTATACGATAAATTTAGCGTGCCACTTGTAATCTAGTCCTCTATTATAGTCCAGATGAAAAATTTAAAAGGCAAATAATTTAAAAAAAAACCTAAATACAGCATATCATATATGTCACAGTTACATTTCCTCTATATAGTATAAACTCAACTAGGACCCCAAAAATATGACATGAGGATGAAAACATCACACATGGGTACTGATATAGAACCTGATATGTATCATATCAGTTACATTCCACCATCTTACAAAGTTACTCTATTAGATTAAAACATGTATTTTATTGAATGTATGATTTTGTTGAGTAATAAATCAATTGCATGAAATATGTTTCTAAGTCTATAAAATGATGTTACATTATTCTCCTCAGTATGATAATAGCTGTTATTTATATGCTCTTACCTTTTTTATTCTAGTGCTGGACTGGTTGGTGCAACCAAAGCCTCGCTGGCTGGGGGGAAATGGTTGGCTTCTTGATGGACCAGAGGAAGTGTTACAAGGTATATTTTATAGTTATATATTATGATCAGAATACTGGCTCAGCGTAGTAGGGGATCCCACATTTACAGAAAGCAATGGTATATGACCTCTTCAGCTTACTAAATGTCAAAAAAGCAGTGTCAGTGTGCATGTCTGGCTTCAAACTACTCAACCCCTAGGTAATGAACAACTCTACAAGCAGGGACGTCTGCATCTTATCAAGAAAATTGCTTAAAGGGACATAATACCCATATGCCCAAATCACTTGAAAGTGATGCAGCATATATGTAAAAAGCTAACAAGAACATACCACTTAAACATCTCTATGTGAAAAAAATATTTACCTCAAAATTCCTTCAGCTCATAAAATTTAGCACTGTGTGGTCCAGAGCTACACTTTTTTTACTGTTATCTGCAAAACAGCCAATCAGCTTTATCAGTACTGATGTCACACTTTGGTTTACTGTGATCTCATGAGATTTCACTGATATCTTGTGAGATTTTATAGTAAACATCCTTAAACTGTGGAGGGAAATAAGATGACTGTGCTGCACATGCCAGATGCACCCTACACTTCAAGTCCTAAGACAAGCATCCTTATTGGAGGCTTAAAGTCCCTTTACAATGGGTTGTGGCTACTAAGGGAATTTTGAGGTAAAATACCTTCTCTTTTTACAGAGATTTTCAGGTGATATTTTCTAGTCAGTTTTTTTAGAGATATGTTGCATTACTTTCAAGTAATTTAACATTTGGGTGTCATGTCCCACTGGTTGCCTATATTTTCCTAAACAGTAAAAAATGTGGCGTGTGCCCATTTAAGCTGCATACTTGGTGGGTACATTATTAAAATATACAAAATCTAAATATGCTTTTTAAAAAACATCTCTCATCTAGTATTGATGGCCAAAGCACTGTATGCATTGATCTCCTTATGAGTCAACTGTTCCTCTAATATAATTACAGTATTGTGTTGTTTTCGGTAGGTTTTCTGAACCTTGGTCAGTATTGTCAGTGTGGTTTAACAATCCTAAAATCCTTCTGCCATTAATACCCCTGAAATGGTTACCTCCTGAAAACAACTTTTAATCATTGTTTGTATTGCTAATCTCTTGATTTCAAAATAATATTAATAATAAAAAAACATTGGCACCATTAAAATGGCAGTTTTCTGGGTTTAGGGATTACATCCCAGGTTGAAGGGCCTGTATGTTGATTGATCCTTTTAATAGTGTGAAAAGATGATGTGCACACTTAACCTGTGTGTGCACCAAAACCTTAGAGATATGTGTGTATCTCTTTTTAAGGGTTTTGAGCAGAAGCATTATTTGTGTAGTGGCTAAGGTTGCCACCCTTACTGGAAAAAAATACTGTCCATGATCATTAGCATAAATCTGCATAAATAATTATGCAGCATATATTAGGAAATAAAGCTGCTTGAACTGATTTAAAATATTCATTGGTTTATAATTAGATTCCAACACACTTAGAAGAAGCATCACCATGATCGAATCTTTATTTCTATATTTAATCTTTAATTTCAACTTTGACCTGAACCTTAAAAATACCTGGCATGTCAGTAAATAGCAGCTGGGTGGCAACCCTAGTTGGCATCTGTGTTTGTTGAGCTATTGATTTAGCTCATTTTTATTATTATAAAAGGGCTTATTATTACATTTTAACTATAATCGATTGAGCAAGTAGCATTTATATGTGTTTGGTGACATTGCTTCCTAGATCATCCAAAATGGCGACTGGTGATGTCAGTGTATTTTGCCCATGCCCTAAACAAATGTTCCATTTTAAAACTTTTTGGGGTTCTTGTTAATAATTGTAAAACTGAGTTGATCAATTGCTTATCAAGTTGTGGAATTCAATAAATAAAAAAAAAGGAACGTGAAACCCATTTTTTTATTTCATCATTTAGAAAGAGAATACAATTTTAACCCCTTAGTGACTAGACCACTTTTCCATTTGTTGACCGTCTGGGACCAGCGCTATTTTTACATTTCTGCTGTGTTTGTGTTTAGCTGTAATTTTGCTCTTACTCATTTACTGTACCCACACATATTATATAGTGTTTTTCTCGCCCTTAAATGGACTTTCTAAAGATACAATTATTTCTCCTGTTAAGTGTAGTCAGTCCACGGGTCATCATTACTTATGGGATATTAACTCCTCCCCAACAGGAAGTGCATGAGTATCACCCAAGCAGAGCTGCTATATAGCTCCTCCCCTCTACGTCACACCCAGTCATTCTCTTGCACCCAACTAATAGATAGGATGTGTGAGAGGACTGTGGTGATTAAACTTAGTTTTTTATATCTTCAATCAAGAGTTTGTTATTTTAAACGGCACCGGAGTGTGTTGTTTCCTTCTCAGGCAGAATTTGAAGAAGAATCTACCTGAGTTTTTGTATATGATCTTAGCGGACGTAACTAAGATCCGTTTGCTGTTCTCGGCCATTCTGAGGAGTAAGGTAACTTCAGATCAGGGGACAGCGGGCAGGTTCACCTGCAAAGAGGTATGTTGCAGTATATTATTTTCTAAGGAATGGAATTGACTGAGAAAATACTGCTAATACCGATATAATGTAAGTACAGCCTTAAATGCAGTAGTAGCAACTGGTATCAGGCTGATATGTATGTATGTTTACACTTAAGTATTTCTGGGGAATGGCACTTCACTGGGAAAATACTGTATGCATATAATTTTTAGCCTAACTTGCAGTGTGAGCGACTAGCAGCAGGCTTTTTAATGACATTTCATATATTAGATTTTAAACGTTTACTGGCATGTTAAATCGTTTAATTATCTGAGGTACTTGGTGAAAATTGTTTTGGGCTTTATTTTCCACATGGCTGTCGTTTGTTTTAAATTAAAACAGTTTACTGAGCTTCCCTCACTGTGGTAGTGTGAGTGGGAGGGGCCTATTTTGGCGCTTTTACTACGCATCAGAAATTCAGTCACAGTCTGTCTTTTTCTCCCTGCATGATCCAGGACGTCTCCACAGAGCTCAGGGGTCTTCAAAACTAGTTTTGAGGGAGGTAATCACTCACAGCAGACCTGTGAGACTGTGCTTGACTGTGATAAAAACACTTATATTTTCAATTGTTATACGTTTTTTTCTGATATTAAGGGTTAATCATCCATTGCAAATGAGTGCAATCCTTTGCTAAATTTGGTTTCTATAACTAATCCGGTTCATTGTTATTCAACTGTGTCAGTTTTTGTGTGCTTCTTAAAGGCACAGTAACGTTTTTACATATTGCTTGTAAATTTAGTTGAAAAGTATTTCCAAGCTTGCTAGTCTAATTGCTAGTTTGTTTAAACATGTCTGACACAGAGGAATCTCTTTGTGCTATATGTTCAAAAGCCAAGGTGGAGCCCAATAGAAATTTATGTACTAATTGCATTGATGCTACTTTAAATAAAAGTCAATCTGTACATGTTAAGCAACATTCACCAGACAACGAGGGGGAAGTTATGCCGACTAACTTGCCTCACGTGTCAGTACCTGCATCTCCCGCTCAGGAGGTGCGTGATATTGTAACGCCAAGTACATCAGGGCGGCCATTACAAATCACTCTACAAGACATGGCTAATGTTATGACTGAAGTTTTGTCTAAATTGCCAGAACTTAGAGGTAAACGAGATCACTCTGGGATGAGAACAGAGTATACTGATAATGCTAGGGCCATGTCTGATACTGCGTCACAATTGGCAGAGCATGAGGACGGAGAGCTTCATTCTGCGGGTGACGGATCTGATCCAAATAAACTGGATTCAGACATTTCAAATTTTAAGTTTAAGCTGGAAAACCTCCGTGTATTGTTAGGGGAGGTGTTAGCGGCTCTGAATGATTGTAACACAGTTGCAATTCCAGAGAAAATGTGTAGGTTGGATAAATATTTTGCGGTACCGACGAGTACTGACGTTTTTCCTATACCTAAGAGACTTACTGAAATTATTACTAAGGAGTGGGATAGACCCGGTGTGCCTTTCTCACCCCCTCCTATATTCAGAAAAATGTTTCCAATAGACGCCACCACACGGGACTTATGGCAAACGGTCCCTAAGGTGGAGGGAGCAGTTTCTACTTTAGCTAAGCGTACCACTATCCCGGTGGAGGATAGCTGTGCCTTTTCAGATCCAATGGATAAAAAGTTAGAGGGTTACCTTAAGAAAATGTTTGTTCAACAAGGTTTTATATTACAACCCCTTGCATGCATTGCGCCTGTCACGGCTGCGGCAGCATTTTGGTTTGAGTCTCTGGAAGAGACCCTTGACTCAGCGACATTAGATGAGATTTCACACAAGCTTAAAACCCTTAAGCTAGCTAATTCATTTATTTCTGATGCCGTAGTACATTTAACTAAACTTACGGCTAAGAATTCCGGATTCACCATTCAGGCACGCAGAGCGCTGTGGCTAAAATCCTGGTCAGCTGATGTAACTTCTAAATCAAAATTACTTAACATACCTTTCAAGGGGCAGACTTTATTCGGGCCCGGTTTGAAAGAAATTATCGCTGATATTACGGGAGGTAAAGGCCATGCCCTGCCTCAAGACAGAGCCAAACCCAGGGCTAGACAGTCTAATTTTCTTGCCTTTCGTAACTTCAAGGCAGGAGCAGCTTCAACTTCCTCTGCTCCAAAACAGGAAGGAGCTGTTGCTCGCTACAGACAGTGCTGGAAACCTAACCAGGCCTGGAACAAGGGCAAGCAGGCCAGAAAACCTGCTGCTGCCCCTAAGACAGCATGAAGTGAGGGCCCCCGATCCGGAAACTGATCTAGTGGGGGGCAGACTCTCTCTCTTCGCCCAGGCTTGGGCAAGAGATGTCCAGGATCCCTGGGCGTTGGAGATCATATCTCAGGGATATCTTCTGGACTTCAAAGCTTCTCCTCCACAAGGGAGATTTCACCTTTCAAGGTTGTCAACAAACCAGATAAAGAAAGAGGCGTTTCTACGCTGTGTACAAGACCTTTTACTAATGGGAGTGATCCACCCAGTTCCGCGGTCGGAACACGGACAAGGGTTTTACTCAAATCTGTTTGTGGTTCCCAAAAAAGAGGGAACCTTCAGACCAATATTAGATTTAATATTAGATTTAAATTCCTAAGAGTTCCATCATTCAAGATGGAAACTATTCGGACAATCTTACCCATGATCCAAAGAGGTCAGTACATGACCACAGTGGATTTAAAGGATGCTTACCTTCACATACCGATTCACAGAGAGCATTACCGGTATCTAAGGTTTGCCTTCCTAGACAGGCATTACCAGTTTGTAGCTCTTCCCTTCGGGTTGGCTACGGCTCCAAGAATCTTTACAAAGGTTCTGGGCTCTCTTCTGGCGGTACTAAGACCGCGAGGAATTTCGGTAGCTCCGTACCTAGACGACATTCTGATACAAGCGTCAAGCTTTCAAACTGCCAAGTCTCATACAGAGTTAGTACTGGCATTTCTAAGGTCGCATGGGTGGAAAGTAAACGAGGAGAAGAGTTCTCTCTTACCACTCACAAGAGTTCCCTTCTTGGGGACTCTTATAGATTCTGTAGAAATGAAAATTTACCTGACAGAGGACAGGTTAACAAAGCTTCTAAATGCGTGCCGTGCCCTTCATTCCATTCAACACCCGTCAGTGGCTCAATGCATGGAGGTAATCGGCTTAATGGTAGCGGCAATAGACATAGTTCCATTTGCACGCCTGCACCTCAGACCGCTGCAATTGTGCATGCTAAGTCAGTGGAATGGGGATTACTCAGATTTGTCCCCTACGCTGAATCTGGATCAAGAGACCAGAAATTCTCTTCTATGGTGGCTTTCTCGGCCACATCTGTCCAGGGGGATGCCCTTCAGCAGGCCAGACTGGACAATTGTAACTACAGACGCCAGCCTACTAGGTTGGGGCGCTGTCTGGAATTTCCTGAAGGCTCAGGGATCATGGACTCAAGAGGAGAGTCTCCTTCCAATAAACATTCTGGAATTGAGAGCAGTTCTCAATGCCCTTCTGGCTTGGCCTCAGTTAGCAACTCTGAGGTTCATCAGGTTTCAGTCGGACAACATCACGACTGTGGCTTACATCAACCATCAGGGGGGGACAAGAAGTTCCTTAGCGATGATGGAAGTAACAAAGATAATTCGCTGGGCAGAGTCTCACTCTTGCCACCTGTCAGCGATCCACATCCCAGGAGTGGAGAACTGGGAGGCGGATTTCCTAAGTCGCCAGACTTTTCATCCGGGGGAGTGGGAACTTCATCCGGAGGTCTTTGCCCAAATACTTCGACGTTGGGGCAAACCAGATATGGATCTCATGGCGTCTCACCAGAACGCCAAGCTTCCTCGTTACGGGTCCAGGTCCAGGGACCCGGGAGCGGTCCTGATAGATGCCTTGACAGCACCTTGGACCTTCAGGTTGGCTTATGTGTTTCCACCCTTCCCGATGCTTCCTCGTTTGATTGCCAGGATCAAACAGGAGAAAGCATCAGTGATTCTAATAGCGCCTGCGTGGCCACGCAGGACCTGGTATGCAGATCTAGTGGACATGTCATCCTGTCCACCTTGGTCTCTGCCTCTGAGACAGGACCTTCTAATTCAGGGTCCTTTCAAACATCAAAATCTAATTTCTCTGAAGCTGACTGCATGGAAATTGAATGCTTAATTTTATCAAAGCGTGGATTTTCAGAGCCAGTAATTGATACCTTAATACAGGCTAGGAAACCTGTTACCAGGAAGATTTACCATAAGATATGGCGTAAATACTTACACTGGTGCGAATCCAAGGGTTACTCATGGAGTAAGGTTAGGATTCCTAGGATATTGTCTTTTCTACAAGAAGGTTTAGAAAAGGGTTTATCTGCAAGTTCTTTAAAGGGACAGATCTCAGCTCTGTCCATCCTTCTACACAAACGTCTGTCAGAAGTTCCAGACGTTCAGGCTTTTTGTCAGGCTTTGGCTAGAATTAAGCCTGTGTTTAAGACTGTAGCTCCACCGTGGAGCTTAAACTTAGTTCTTAATGTTTTACAGGGTGTTCCGTTTGAACCCCTTCATTCCATTGATATCAAGCTGTTATCTTGGAAAGTTCTGTTTTTAATGGCTATTTCCTCGGCTCGTAGAGTCTCTGAGTTATCAGCCTTACATTGTGATTCTCCGTATCTGATTTTTCATTCAGATAAGGTAGTTCTGCGTACTAAACCTGGGTTCTTACCTAAGGTAGTCACTAACAAGAATATCAATCAAGAGATTGTTGTTCCATCATTGTGTCCTAACCCTTCTTCAAAGAAGGAACGACTTCTGCACAATCTAGATGTAGTCCGTGCACTGAAATTTTATTTACAGGCAACTAAAGATTTTCGCCAAACTTCTTCCCTGTTTGTCGTTTATTCTGGACAGAGGAGAGGTCAAAAAGCATCTGCTACCTCTCTATCCTTTTGGCTTCGTAGCATAATACGCTTAGCCTATGAGACTGCTGGACAGCAACCTCCTGAAAGGATTACAGCTCATTCTACTAGAGCTGTGGCTTCCACTTGGGCCTTTAAGAACGAGGCCTCTGTTGAACAGATTTGCAAGGCTGCAACTTGGTCTTCTCTTCATACTTTTTCCAAATTTTACAAATTTGAAACTTTTGCTTCTTCGGAGGCTGTTTTTGGGAGAAAGGTTCTTCAGGCAGTGGTTCCTTCCGTATAGAGATCCTGCCTGTCCCTCCCGTCATCCGTGTACTTAGCTTTGGTATTGGTATCCCATAAGTAATGATGACCCGTGGACTGACTACACTTAACAGGAGAAAACATAATTTATGCTTACCTGATAAATTCCTTTCTCCTGTAGTGTAGTCAGTCCACGGCCCGCCCTGTTTTTTAAGGCAGGTCTAAATTTTTAAATTATACTCCAGTCACCACTGCACCCTATAGTTTCTCCTTTCTCGTTTGGTTCTCGGTCGAATGACTGGGTGTGACGTAGAGGGGAGGAGCTATATAGCAGCTCTGCTTGGGTGATCCTCTTGCACTTCCTGTTGGGGAGGAGTTAATATCCCATAAGTAATGATGACCCGTGGACTGACTACACTACAGGAGAAAGGAATTTATCAGGTAAGCATAAATTATGTTTTTCATCATATCATATCATTTACTATAAAAAAATTATAAAATATGATGAAAAAATGGAAAAAACACACTTTTTCTAACTTTGATCCCCAAAATCTGTTACACATCTACAACCACCAAAAAACGCCCATGCTAAATAGTTTCTAAATTTTGTCCTGAATTTAGAAATTCCCATTGTTTACATGTTCTTTGCTTTTTTGCAAGTTATAGGGCAATAAGTACAAGTAGCACTTTGCTATTTACAAACCATTTTTTTCAAAATTAGGGATAGTTACATTGGAACACTGATATCTATCAGAAATCCCTGAATAACCCTTTACATGTATATATTTTCTTTTAGTAGAGAACCCAAAGTATTGATCTAGGCCCACTTTGGTATATTTCATGCCACCATTTCACAGCCAAATGTGATCAAATAAAAAAAAATCATTAGCTTTTTAACTTACTTTAGGTTTCTCACTGAAATTATTTACAAATAGATTGTGCAATTATGGCACAAATGGTTGTAAATGCTTCTCTGGGATCCACTTTGTTCAGAAATAGCAGACATATATGGCTTTAGCATTGCTTTTTGGTAATTAGAAGGCCGCTAAATGCCGCTGCGCACAACACTTGTATTATGCCCAGCAGTGAAGGGGTTAATTAGGGAGCTTGTAGGGTTAACTTTAGCTTTAGTGTAGAGATCAGCCTCCCACCTGACACATCTCACCTCCTGATCCCTCCCTGACCCTCTCAAACAGCTCTATTCCCTCCCCCATCCCACAGTTGTCACCGCCATCTTAAGTACTGGCAGTAAGCCTTTTTTTCTTTTTTTTTAGCAATTTTTTTAAAAAAAATATAGTTTCTGCAGTGTAGGTTCCCCCCTAACCCCTAAACCTCCACGATCACCCCCCCAAACAGCTCTCTTAACCTCCCCCCTCTTCCTATTTGTGGCCATCTTAGGTACTGGCAGCTGTCTGCCAGTACCCAGTTTCTAATATAAGTGCTCATTTTTTATTTTATTATTGTTTCACCCCATTTTTCCGTAGTGTAGCTGACCCCCCTCAATATCCTACCCCCCTCCCAGATCCCTTTATCAAGAAGTATTCCCCCCTCCCTCTCCCTTACTCCCTTCCGTATTAGTGCATTCAGGCATTGTAATGCGATCTCAGCGCGTGAGCACTCCTGCCCCCTCACATGCGCGCTCCTGCGTGCTCCCCCCCCATCGGCGCACTCCCGGACAGAACACCGAAAATACACCAGTGATGGGCCACCCAACCACATCCCTGCTATGGCTCCCACCCACCAACGATCGGCACCATCGCTGGCCAATGCAGAGTGGCCCTCTCTGCATCGGTGGGTGTAAAAAGGTATTGCAGTGATGCCTCAATATGCAACTGCAATACCTTGAAAGCGACTGGAAGCGATCACGATCGCTTCCACCTCTTAAAACCCCAGAGGACGTGCCAGACACGTGACTTGGAGAGACGTGAGACAGAGACGTGCTTGGACGTTAAGGGTAGTTTTTTGTAGGACGTGTCTGGCACGTTCTCGGTCGCAAAGGGGTTAAACCACTTTGCAGTTTACTTAGCATGGCCTATCTGAATCATGAAATAAAAAATTTGGGTTTCATATCTGTTTAAGTGAAACTCAAAACTCCTGAGAATACCCAGCAAATATTTTTTGTTTAATAACATGTTTCTGCTAATTAATAACACTTAACGAGACCACAAACTGCAAAAATATTTATGTGCCAAAATAATACTATTTAGCAGTATTAAGATATGCTGATGGAGGGAATAAATTATAGCGTTTTTAACTGATTTTGAAATAAAGAAAGTAGATGTTTTTGCAAAATTCATCACATGGGACAGTGGCTGATAAGGACAACCTTATTGGTGATTACATTAACATAAGGTTCATTGGCTGATGGGTACTTCCTGCTAAGACTCATTGGCTGATAGGTACTTCCTGCTAAGGCTCATTGGCTGATAGGTACTTCCTGCTAAAGCTCATTGGTTGATAGGTACTTCCTGCTATGACTTATTTAGCTGAACATGAGCATCGGTACCTAATAGCCAATGAGCCTTAGCATAAAATACATAACTGATACAGATTTATTAAGTTCATATTAAATTAAAAAAAATGAAAAAGCCTCAATGATAAGGCAAAAACTTAGATTTAAATTCTGCCCTTTAACATGAATGATATTTTGTGTTTTTTTGTGTCTTCAACTCTCTTCAAAGCTATTATTCTTTTTAACCCTGTAAAGGTGTAAGTTGGAGAAGCTCACCATCTTCATACTGCAGCCAACATCTTAGAGCTTAGTTAATTTTTCAGTCTATGGGGTAAATTTATCATACCCCGGGCGGACATGTTTTGCTATAGAGAATAATGTCCACCCTGCATCGCTGAATGCTGACAGCATACACTGTCGGCATTTAACATTGCACAAGCATTTCTGGTGAAATGCTTGTGCAATGCCACCCCCTGAACATTCACGGCCAATCGGCCGCTAGCAGGGGGTGTCAATCTTCCCGATCGTATCTGATAGGGATGATTACAGTCCGCCATCTCAGAGGTGGTGGATGAGTTAAGGAGCAGTGGTCTTAAGCATCCGCTGCTTAATAAATCTGCCCCTTTGTCAGAATCAGTGCACATTCACAGATCAGTGATGTCATTGGCTTTCTGACAGCTGTATATAGGTTGTTCAGGTTAGTGTGCACACTACTGGATCAGACAGTTGTTATTTTTGCAGAAGCTGCATTGCTCTATATCATTGCTCTATATTATTAACAAAAGCAAACATTTGAAACTTTCACTCTATACTGTGTATGCTGATCCAAAGTGCATGATACATCATTCATCAAAACATTCTGTGGCACTCATCTTCAAAATGGAGAGCTAAGTATGAAGATGTAGAGCTTGACCAACTTGCACCGGTGAGGGGTTAAAAATGAGAAAATAGCTTTAAAGACAACTGCAAGAACAGAAGGTAAAACAACGACTGTTGTAGAGTAGCCGTTCTGTTGTAGTTGTGCCCAGCAGTTTCATGTCCCATTAAAAGAAAGGAATGAGACATATGGGATTCAGAAATCATTTGGCAATGTATTTAGTGGGGTTTTTTTTTTACATATTTTCTAAAAATTACCACGCAGCACTTAAAAGGGATGCACTCTTAATGTATTGAAATGCCATAGAAAAAAGTAGTAACCTACCAGCACTGAATACAAAGATTTTGCATGACAAACTAATGGATTGAAATAGGAGCCAGTATTTGGAAATTTGGAACTATAAGAGCATCTGTTCCTATGATTTGCAGAAATCTTGGCAGCATTGTCTCTTTAATGTCAGTGCTGCTATAGGCTTTCTATTTTTATCCATTTTTCACACAGCAAATTAATCTATCGCTCCCCTGGACCAACGTCCCAATTCCTCGACAACTTTGCTGCCTGGCTTTCTCACTTTCTCTCTACAAATACACCTGCTCTAATCCTAGGGGACTTCAAGGTCCCCATTGATAACCCATCTACTCCTGCTGCCTCTAAACTTCTCTCACTCACAAACTCCTTTAGTCTCTCACAATCCACCCTATTCCCTACTCACCATGACGGACACTCTCTTGATCTGGTATTCTCCTACCTCTGCTCCCCTTCTGATGTCACCTGTCGCCCATTTCCCATCTCAGACCACCATCTGCTCACCTAAACCTATTTCTACCCCCCACCTCCGCACCTGTAGAAATCTGCACACTGTGGATCCTCTCCAACTTTCTAACCTTATTCAAAAACGCCTTCCCCACACTTCCACGGTATCCTGCCCTGACCTTGCTACAAGCCACTATAACAATACTCTCTCCTCTGCACTCGACACCCTTGCTCCTCCACAAATACGCAAAACCCCACATCGGCAGCTCCAGCCCTGGCACTCTCAGCAAACACGCTATCTACAAAAATGCTTTCATGCTGCTGAACATGCCTGGAAGAAATCCCGCTCTGAACCAGATTTCCTACACTATAAGTTCATTCTTTATTCTTACTCCTCTGCCCTTCACTTAGCCAAGCAAAACTACTTCTCTTCTCTCATATCTTCTCACTCCTCAAACCCTAAACATCTCTTCTCCACTTTCAACACTCTCCTCTATCCACCTGCACCACCCCCCTCATCTGACTTTAGTGCTCAAGACTTGGCAGACTACTTTTTCAACAAAACACTTACCATCAGAAGTAACATCCCACCACAAGACTGCAATCTTTCATCTCCGCCCCCGGTCACCCCCTCCAACACTCTCAGTACCTTCCCTCCAACCACTGAGAATAAAGTGAGTTCCCTAATATCTTCCTCACACCTCACTACCTGCCCCCTTGACCCTATCCCTTCACATCTAATACCTTCTCTGTCCTCTACCCTCACCCCAGCTCTTACTCACATATTCAACCGATCCCTTACTACTGGTTCATTTTCATCATCCTTCAAACATGCAAAAGTCACCCCCATCCTCAAAAAATCCTCCCTCGACCCCAATTCTCCTGCAAACTACCGCCCCATATCACTACTTCCGCTAGCTTCTAAAGTCCTGGAAAACTAGTTTTCGATCGCCTAACACACGTCCTATCCTCCAACTCATTGCTTGACCCCCTGCAATCTGGCTTCCGTCCTCAACACACAACTGAGACTGCCCTCACCAAGGTTACAAATGATCTTCTTTCTGCTAAAAACAATGGCCACTATTCTATACTTCTTACTTGACCTGTCTGCTGCCTTTGACACTGTTGACCATCCCCTCCTCCTACGGACTCTCAGCTCCCTTGGGCTCTTTGACATTGCCCTCTCCTGGATCCACTCTTATCTCTCTAATAGGTCCTTTTCTGTCTCATTTGCTGGCGACTCATCCTCTCCATTGCCTCTGTCTGTTGGAGTACCTCAAGGCTCTGTTCTGGGTCCTCTACTCTTCTCTATTTATACTTCCTCACTGGGTAAACTTATCAGTAGCTATGGCTTCAACTATCACCTCTATGCTGATGATACTCAGATCTACCTATCCACCCCTGCACTCTCTCCTTCTGTCCTTTCCCACATCAGTGACTGCTTATCTGGCATTTCTTCCTGGATGGCCTCTCACCACCTAAAAATCAACATGTCCAAGACTGAGCTTCTTCTAATCCCCCCAACTAATTCTACTCCCGTTTCTAACTTTACTATCACTGTCGGTGACACCACTATCTCCCCATCAACCCAAGTCCGATGCCTAGGAGTTACACTCGACTCCAATCTGTCCTTCATACCCCACATCCAATCACTCTCTTCATCTTGTCACAACCACCTACGCAATATCTCCAAAATTTGTCCTTTTCTGAGTGCTGAAACTACTAAACAGCTAATCCATTCCCTAGTAATTTCCCGGCTTGACTATTGTAACAACCTACTAACTGGCCTTCCTCTCTCCCGCCTCTTCCCCCTTCAATCCATCCTAAATGCCTCTGCTAGGCTAATCCACCTCTCCTGGTGCTCTGTATCCGCCGCACCCCTCTGTGAGTCCCTTCACTTGCTCCCCATTCACAGCAGAATTAAATTCAAAATTATCACTCTGACCTACAAAGCCCTTACCAAATGCAACCCCCCCCATACCTGTCCTCACTCATCAACAAATATACTCCACCCCATCCCCTAAGATCCAACAACGATCTACTCCTTGCCTCTTCTACCATCACCTCCTCTCATGCTAGACTACAGGACTTCTCTCGTGCGGCACCAACCTTCTGGAACGCACTTCCTCGAGCTGTCAGACTTTCCCCCAACCTCTCCTCCTTTGAAAACTTCCTAAAGATCTTCTTGTTCAGGGAAGCCTATCACCAAATCAGTAACAAAGGAATTCCACTTGCCTAATAGCTGCCTTCATCTAACTTCACACTAACATCATTCCCACCTTTGCAGACCCAACCTCCTGTTTCTCACCCTCCTACCCATTTAGATTGTAAGTTCCCACGGGAACAGGGCTCCCAATTCCCCCTGTATTTGTTTGTTAAATTTTGTCTGGTGTCTCATATTGTACTGTCCTTTTATCTTTGTTACCTATGAACAGCGCTGCAGAATCTGTTGGCGCTTTATAAATAAAGAATAATAATAATAATAATAATGATTAATCCAAATCCAGGTTAGCTTTATGTCTGGTTTCAAACAGTGCTATGAAATTCAAATATTAAATGGTCAGTCGTTACAAAATATTCTTACATAGCAAATTTTATTTGGAACACAAACGTAAAGCTAAGCTTTGAACAAAAGAAGAAATTGGCTTGTTCATTTTTCTAAAATGACAAATGTTAAGCCACAATGTTCTTTTTAATCAGGGAACTGGTGCCAGATAAACACCCACTTGAAGTGTGGGAGACAAGCTGCTTGCAAAGCACTGACAGCGGGTTCTGTCTAACGAAGCAAAATTACTTATTAGAAGAGGAACAGAAACTGAACTGTTGCCAGTCTATTATTTTTACAGTTTTAAAGGAACAATGTAATGAAAAAATGACATGCATGTAATGTTAGCGCTACTCACACTGGAACTCTGTGTTTAACCTCTACAGTTAGGTAAAAAAGGTAGATAAAGTCCAGCTTGGGACCCTCAGAGAACCGCTGGTGCTGAGCAGGAAACAGCTGAAGAGCCTATGAACAGTGGTATTTGCACAACTGTGCCACTCTCTATATGTGTTCCGCTTATGAACTGCAATGTTTGTGGCTCCCAAGCAGAGCATTACATATGTGTTTAACCCCTGAGTTCTACAATTGGTAGTGCTAACATTACATGTTCTAACAAATTAGATTTACAATACAATGTCCCTTTAAGACAATGGACCCCATTTAACAAGCTGTGGAGGCAGTTTTGAGGCCTTTGCAGTACAATCCCACTCATGCAATCCAAGCAACAGCTAGTTAAGAAATAGCGGCTGTAAGACCACAGCTTCCTAAGCTTAAATCCAAACATACAGTACTTACTAGTTTGTGCCATAATAAAAGCACACAGCAAACAAGCAGTGTCCTCTACCCACTTGCTGTGAACAAGGGAGGACAGGTTCCCTTACTTGAAACATTCTCCATCTTCTTTTTGATACATAAGGCCCAAATGAGTAAGATTAATGCACTCAAGCTAATGGGTGAAAAGATTTACCTGTGGACTCACTAAGAGTTCTGCAAAGCATTGCTATGCCATGAGTTACTACTACAAGATGAAATGATCATTTACTTAGCAGTGTCAAGCAAAACAGCTGTATTTATGTATTTGTAAGTTGAGGCATCAGCTGTGCAAGTCTCTGTCATAATACTGCCTTGTAGAAATTGCCATGTTTACCTGTGCAATAACATTCTGGTGGATGAGTTGCATAGATATCCCCATACCCCTTTTTTCTGTCTCTTTTCACAGTTACTACTGAGGGCCCGATTCTCTAAAGCTCAGTATTTAAGCAAGATTATTTCAAAGGTTCCATCGGTAATACAAGGTCCTTCATGGGATTCTATAAAGGAAGGGTTTACCTTGAGGGCTGTTTATCTCTCTAAGGGGCATTCCATACATTTCTGCATGCAAAGTAGACAATGGGGCCGATTTATTAACCCCCGTATTGTGCCTAATACACGTTTCCGTGTGAGCCTTCAGGCTCGCTGGAAACAGTAGTTAAGAAGTAGCAGTCTTAAGACCGCTGCTCATTAACTTGTCTGCTCATTAACTGAGATGGCGGACAGCAATCATCCTAATCGTATACGACAGTGTATGCTGTCAGCATTTAGCGATGCAGGGCGGACATGATTCGCTATAGTGAATCATGTCCGTCCGGGGTATGATAAATCAACCCATATATCTTGCAATATATTGCTCAATAAAATAAGCAGTTTCAAAAGAGTCTTGACAGTATAAAATAAAAATAATAATTATAGAACTAATTAAAAATCATATTGATAAAATGCTTTAATATTCATATTAATAGTATGCAGTGGAAGTTAAATCACACAGTAAAATTCTAAATACAGAAGCAGGGCCGGATTTACTATTAGGCAGAGTAGGCATGTGCCTACAGATGCCTTCCATAGAGGGGCGCCTGTCTCTCTGCTCCATATGCCTTTTCTGCATAACTCTGCGGCTCTGCCCTCACTCACCATAGAAGATAATAACTTTGCCCTAAACGAAGATGGCTGCCATGCTGGCCGGTCTGGTCCGTTTCTCCAGTGAATGCGGACAGAGCAGCCAGAGCGGTCTGAGAGTAAGTGTGTGGGGGTTAGTTATTTTATGGGGAGTGACTGTGAGTGACTATTTGTGCGCTATTACAGAGCGCTCTGAGTGCACGGTGGGCATGTATCAACTGCAGCAGCGGCTGTCAAAATCAAAATGACAGATTGTACAGTCAGAGGGCAGCCTTTCATATAAAATACCATAGGTATGAATATTATTGCTAAAATTCAAAATGCCAGGGCTGTTGCACGGGATAAACACACTTAAAAAAACAAATAACCCATGGTTGATTGTGCACATTGCAGGCTTGGTCATCAAAGTTTCTAAATGAAGTCCCAGTCTAGACAACCTGCACTTTTCTTGTATAAATTATATTTAAAAAAAATACTGTTCTAAATGGAACCTCATCATACTGGGCAAATACTTTCTGGAGTGTTTTGTTGTATATCATGGACTGCCTTTTATGTGGCAAAATTAGCAGCTGCTGTAACAAAAATCATATAAAGTTTTAGGCTGTATCTATAGGTTCATATATGTGAACCAGGAGCGTGTGGGGGCCCTTTAGATTTTGGTGCCTACATTCAACTGGGCTGTAAATCAGCCCTGTACACAAGACCAAAAAAACATATTTAACGAATTATCATTGTGCGAGCGGACATTATCCGATATTGCGGATCATGTCCGCTGCACATCGATAAATGCCAATCGGTCAATAGCAGGGGGTGTCAATCAACCCGATCGTATTTAATCAGGTTAATTTCTGCCGATGTCTGTCCGCAACTTCAGAACAGGCAGACAGGTCATGGAGCAGCGGCTTTTAGACCGCTGCTTCATAACTTTTGTTTCCGGCGAGTCTGAAGGCTCGCCAGAAACAGGGGGCATCAAGCTCCATACGGAGCTTGATAAATGTGCCCCTTAATGTACCAGTACAAATGGTATTTAATGTACATTATTTTAAAATACAAATTTAGAATTGTACAAAAATCAAAGTGTATTTTTTTTAAATTCCGTCTCACAGCCACAATGAATGAGCTAAACAGGGATGCTTATTTGGTATCTGAATATCACAAGTCTCATCATTTTCCTGAAGCATTCTCTGCATGTTTCACTGTTTCATCCTTCCGACCTTTGCAGGCTCAAAAAAAATAAGGTATTGACCTGAAAGTCTTAGCAAGTTGCAAGCTGCCCAAAAGCATTAAAAGAGAATTGGTAGTGTGTACCAGTGCAAAAACGTTATGCTTCTCATTAAAAGTCATGGGTATATTAAAATGCTTTATTTAAACAATGTTATACCAGACTGAGCATTATTGATTGTGAGGGGCATAAAATAATGCACCGCACGTTATCAATAGCACTTCACTTGTAATTTAGCCCATAGTAATCTGGAGTCAGTAATGCTAAAATGACATGTTCTAATGCATTTGAATATGCAACATTAGAATGTCGTTCAAAGTTTTCAGTCTTGCGTCATGTATTAGGGTCTCATGTTAAGTGTTTTTCAGAGTAATCAGGAAACGTGCATTTTTTTGTGACAGCTGAGGCTTGTAGCACCACTGAAGATGGGGATGAGCCTCTACACTGTCCCACAGGGTACGAATGCCATATAATCAATCCAGGGAGCCCAGCAGAGGGAATCCCAAACCGAGGACAGTGCATCAAGCAAAGAGGTAACTCAGGTCAGTTCAAGACAGAACTCAAATAAGTGGATTATGATTACATTCCATTCCCATATAGATGCATGCTAAAAATATATAATATACACATACATACAGCTCTGGCAAAAAATAAGAGACTGCTGCAAAATGTCTCTGGTTATACTAATTATAGCTATGTGTTTTGAGTAAAATGAATATTTTTCCCAAGCTCCAAATTAAAATATTGTAATTTTAGAGAATGTATTTGCAGAAAATTACAACTGTTCAAAATAACAAAAAAGATGCCATGTTTTCAGACCTCGAATAATGCAAACACAACAAGTTCATATTAATACTAATGTTTTAACTTAGCAAGAGCTCAAAAATCAATATTTGGTGCAATATCCCTAAATTTCAATAACAGTTTTAAATGCGTCTTGGCATGCTCCCCACTAGTCTTTCACATTGCTGACGGCTGACTTTATACCACTCCTGGCACACGAATTCAAGCTCTGCCTTGTTTGATGGCTTGTGACCAAATAATCTTACTCTTAATTACATTCCAGAGGTTTTCTATGGGGTTCTGGTCTAGAGATTGGACTGGCCATGACAGGGTCTTGATCTGGTGGTCCTCCATATACACCTTGATTGACCTGGCTGTGTGGCATGGAGCATTGTCCTGCTGGAAATAACAATCCTAAGAGTTGGGGAACATTGTTAGAGCAGAAGGAAGCAAGTTTTCTTCCAGAATAACCTTTACGTGGCTTGATTGATGAGTCCTTCACAAAGATAAATCTGCCCATCACCAATCCTCCACCAAATTTCACAATGGGTACAAGACACTGTGGCTTTTAGGACTCTCCATGTCTCTGTCTAACCATTAGATGGCCAGGTGTTAGGCAAAGCTGAAAATTGGACTCTCAGAGATGATGACCTAAAATTGTGCAGATTTATCTTTGCAAAGGATACATGAGCTGAGCAGTAGGCAAAAAATCAAAGTGCTATGTGATATTATGAGTTCAGAGACTTCACATTTTTGCAAATATTTGAATCAAGAATGTTTTAATCAAACCTGTGCTATTCAGAAGTTGCAATATTGTTTATATCTCTTAATTTTGACATATCTTTTAGATGGAAGAAATATAAGACACAAATATTACAAAGAACATCTAGGTAAGAATTGTATTTTATTTTTTTAAGCACATTATTAAGTATAATTTATATTATTTTTCTTAAAAACAGAATAACAGAAAATAATGTTTTCCTTTGTTGTTTAATAATAATAATAATTGGTATTTCAAATTGAGAGACGCAAAGTATGAGTATGAAAATAATAATATATATTATATATGAAAGCTACAAAAGGCCATTATTTTTAGGTTTGCTGGAAGGCTACTTGTATGTGAAAGTCATGTATAAAGACATTTAGATGTGCACAATCATACTGTGTAAACAAACAGGTGAGTATTTTGGCATAGGCCAACTACGCCTTTGTCGAACTCAACAGGATTTAAGGGAGACTGCAAATTTTGAGGGTTAATTTATAGCATGATGCCTTCCTACTCCTATGCCCTTGAGATGTTTTTATTTATTTGTTTTATTGCAAACCAGTGATCTGCAGTTGTCTAGTATGGCCTCAAGTTGTGAGAAATATATATGACCTATTCTTTCTGGGGGGGGTCAGAGGGTTCAAGGAGTATATATATATATATATATATATATATATATATATATATATATATATATATATATATTTTTTTTATTTTTTTTTTTATTTTTTTTTTTTAATTCATATATATGCACTTCTAAATTTCTACACTCTTATTGGCACATTTTCCATACCTATATACCTAAATGCTTCAGAGTAGAGCACAACTTTGTTCACTCTGTGGTGTCTAAAGACCTCAGGCTCGGTATGATTTAAACATTACATAGTGCTTTACTCATGCTCCTGCCTGTAGGATATTTTAAAGTTTAACACGCAAAGTGCCCCATACCCCTTCATTAGTGAAATGCTTGAGAAGTATTTCTTCACAAGATTCTAGCTTACTACTTCCTACATTGAAATTAATAGGGGTTGTTTTTCAGCTTGTAATTTTGACCACTTCCTGGAAATCCTAGCAAAAAATATATTTTACAACTAATTATCTTTTAAATATTTTTTTACCAAGAAGGGCAGCATCTATTATACAAAGTAAGACCCAAAATGTATATTCATAAACTATAAAAAGCAAATTGCAAAAGAGTAAAACATTACTGCTGTATTTGATTTGAATCTAAAAAAACTAAAAAAACAATTATTTTAATCAGGTTTCACTCATACCTAATTTTCCAATTTAATTCTTTAACCATTTATAAATCATTTTCCAATGCCATGCACAAGGTTTTTCTCACTTATAAATAACGCTTTTACAGTGTGATCCTCTTTCTTATCTTCTGGTTAATTCCTGTTTCTTAATGCTCCCAAATTCTTTAAATACCCTCAGTTCATAACATGGGAAAATGACTTTCATCTTAAGATCTCAGTGACAGACTGGGTTGCTGTGTCTCAAATATGTAGACAAAACTATCATTGCTCAGCAAATGAATTCTCTTATTTTCTAGTTCAAACAAACTAAGTTAAAGGGACAGTCTAATCAAAATTAAACTTTCATAATTTAGATAGGGAATGTAATTTTAAACAACTTTCAAATTCACTTTTATCATCAAATTTGCTTTGTTATCATGGTATTCTTTGTTTAAAAGCTAAACCTAGGCAGGCTCATATGCTAATTTCTAAAACCTTGAAGGCCACCCCTTATTTCAATGCAATTGGCTGTTTTTCACAGCTAGAGGGTGCAATTGCATGTGTTTGATATAAATAACACTGTGACCACACCCTGAATTTACTAGTGAGAGGGCACTGATTGGCTAAATGCAACTCTGACAAAACAACTGAAATAAGGGGGCGGTCTTCAAAGGCTTAGTTACAAGGTAATCACAGAGGTAAAAAGTATATTAATATAACCATGTTAGTTATGCAAAACAGGGGCATGGGTAATAAAGGGATTATCTATATTTGTAAACAATAAAAATTCTGAAGTAGACTGTCCCTTTAAATGAAAATATAGTACAGGTAGAAAACCCTTTATGCAAACTACTTTGGGCCGGAAAAAGTTTGGATTTCAGAATAGTAGAAATTTTGGAATATTTGCATCTTTAAAATGGGACATTTTGGAGAGGTGATAGAATTAAGTGTAAACAACAATATCTAATGTCATTTAGGCAATATTTACATGTCATAATACAGGTAGTTTTATATAATTGTAGTACTTTTGTATACATAGTCCCTAAGAAAGATAGCACAGTACTGTAATCAGAAATGTTATATTTGTTGTTTTAAATAAATTATTTGCATTTTAGAACACAAAAAAGAAGAAAAAACTAATACACAGGCAGAGAAAATTGAAACTTAAGAGCAGGGAAAAATAGTAATGTTTTGATCTTTTTTTTTTTTTTTTTTAAATATGAATTAAAAAGTTTGAATTTCAGAAACAGTTTGGATTTTGGAATTTGCAGATTTGTACCTGAACTCTTGCTTCCAGACTTTGCATTATTTAGTTTGGGTTTGCATATCTAGGTGAGAAAAATTCTAAAAACTGTCCATGTTTTATTAGCAGCTAAGATAAGAAATCTAAACAAGAAAGTATTCATTAAACTATTAAACATTATATTGAATTTAAAGCAAAAGTAAAAATGAAACTTTCGTTATTCATATATAACGGAGACCTCCCAAATGTCCGTATTTGAGAGTGGCGGTCCCTAATTCTGAGCTCTGTCCTGCTGTCTCTGAAACAGTCATATGTCCCTATTTGCAGAATTTCCCTTAGACTCTCCACAAACCATTCAGACACACCTGCTGACCACCCATACACGCCCATAATCCCAGCCACTATCCATCAGTGACACTGCCCCTTCTAACATGGCTCCAACCACAAAACTTTAATGGCCCCTCTCAAGTCTTTAATACCTAGCCACAAATGTTGGTATGTTTAATTAAAAAAACTATTCCAATTATTACGGTCATCAAATTAACCTCTGTATTTTGTATCCTTTGTAAAAACTTAGCTCCTTTTCCATGACAGCATACTGAAGAAGGCTCAGTAGTGTGCACTTGTTTTGAGTATCACAGAAACAGTCAGTTCCAATAGGTAACATTCTTCATTTTATTCGGCACAGCATAAAAACATGAGAGGGCTCAAGCTTTTACCTGTGAGCCTGTTGGGCCTGTGAGCCCTCTCATGTTTTTATGCTGTGCCGAATAAAATGAAGAATTTTACCTATTGGAACTGACTGTTTCTGTGGTGCGCCCAATTCCTGGATTTCTCTGTATTTATTTGATAAGTTGGCAGACTTATAGTGGGGCTGCATAGCGGAACTTTTGTGGTCAGCAAAGCATTCCCAGTCTCCATTGAGCCAGTAGGAGGATTGGAGTCTCCACCCCTAGAAGTTATCAAGTTTGGAGCGGTGAGCCGTGCGCTATACACACAGACCTTTGCTGTGTTGTTTGTTTTGAGTATCATATGGCAGCAGTTTTGTGTATGAAAATGTTTGTAACAATGTTATACATACAGTGCTAAACATATGCCTACCTCAGTATACTCTCATGGAAAAAATCTGTTTTAACAAAGTATGCCTTAAAAAAGAGGTACATTTTATAATAGAAGTTAATTGGAAAGTGCTTATGTTTTTTGTTTTTTTTGTTTAAAGGGACATAATACTCATATGCTAAATCACTTGAAACTGATGCAATATAACTGTAAAAAGCTGATAGGAAAATATCACCTGAGCATCTCTATGTAAAAAAGGAAGATATTTTACCTCACAATCTCCTCAGCTCAGCAGAGTAAGTTCTGTGTAAAAAGTTATACTCAGCTGCTCCCAGCTGCAGGTAAAACAATTAAAAAAATGAAGAAATGAACAGCAGCCAATCAGCATCAGCAGTGCTGAGGTCATGAACTCTTACTGTGATCTCCTGTGATTTGACTTAACTCTCATGAGACTTCATAGTAAGCTTCCTTTACCTGATTGGTGAAATAATATGAGAGTTCACGATGCTCATCCCTTCAGTTGTCCCGGGACAGACACACTAATATGCTGCTTAGAAATCCTTTACAATGGGAGGTGGCTACTGAGGACTTTTTGAGGTAAAATATCTTTCTTTTTTACATAGAGATGTTCAGGTGATATTTTCTAGACAGCTTTTTACAGCTATGCTGCATCACTTTCAAGTGTTTAAACATTTGGGTATTATGGCCCTTTAACATACACATGTCCTATTAAGTAAATTAAAATAGGTTACATTAGACCTTACCTGTCTAACCAGACCTTTAGTGTAACCTTCTCTGGCACATTCTCTGACCCTTTACCACTTTCTGTTGGGGAACCACAAGGCCCTGTCCTTGGTCCCCTTCTCTTCTCAATTTATGCATCATTCTTAGGTTCCTTAATACAGTCCCATGGGTTTCAATACCATTTGTTTGCTGATGATACCCAAATCTACATCTCTGCACCAGACCTATCCCCTTCTTTATTAAAGGGACACTGTACCCAAAAATTTTCTTCCATGATTCAGATTGAGCATGAAATTTTAAACAACTTTCTAATTTACTCCTATTATCAAATTTTCTTCATTCTCTTGGTATCTTTATTTGAAATGCAAGAATGTAAGTTTAGATGCCGGCCCATTTTTGGTGAACAACCTGGGTTGTCCTTGCTGATTGGTGGATAAATTCATCCACCAATAAAAAACTGCTGTCCAGAGTACTGAAACCAAAAAAAAGCTTAGATGCCTTCTTTTTCAAATAATGATAGCAAGAGAACGAAGAAAAATTGATAATAGGAGTAAATTAGAAAGTTGCTTAAAATTGCCTTCTCTATCTGAATTACAAAAGAAAAAATTTGAGTTCAGTGTCCCTTTAACCCCTTAATGACCGCAGCACTTTTCCATTTTCTGTCCGTTTGGGACCAAGGCTATTTTTACATTTTTGCGGTGTTTGTGTTTAGCTGTAATTTTCCTCTTACTCATTTACTGTACCCACACATATTATATACCGTTTTTCTCGCCATTAAATGGACTTTCTAAAGATACAATTATTTTCATCATATCTTATAATTTACTATAAAAAAATTATAAAATATGAGGAAAAATTGAAAAAAAAAACACTTTTTCTAACTTTGACCCCCAAAATCTGTTACACATCTACAACCACCAAAAAACACCTATGCTAAATAGTTTCTAAATTTTGTCCTGAGTTTAGAAATACCCAATGTTTACATCTTCTTTGCTTTTTTTGTAAGTTATAGGGCCATAAATACAAGTAGCACTTTGCTATTTGCAAACCACTTTTTTTTCAAAATTAGCGCTAGTTACATTAGAACACTAATATCTTTCAGGAATCCCTGAATATCCATTGACATGTATATATTTTTTTTTAGTAGACAATCCAAAGTATTGATCTAGGCCAATTTTGGTATATTTCATGCCACCATTTCACCGCCAAATGCGATCAAATAGAAAAAAACGTTCACTTTTTCACAATTTTTTTCACAAACTTTAGGTTTCGCACTGAAATTATTTACAAATAGTTTGTGCAATTATGGCACAAATGGATGTAAATTCTTCTCTGTGATCCCCTTTGTTCAGAAATAGCAGACTTATATGGCTTTGGTGTTGCTTTTTGGTAATTAGAATGCCACTAAATGCCACTGCGCACCACACGTGTATTATGCCCAGCAGTGAAGGGGTTAATTAGGGAGCATGTAGGGAGCTTGTAGGGTTAATTTTAGCTTTAGTGTAGTGTAGTAGACAACCCCAAGTATTGATCTAGGCCCATTTTGGTATATTTCATGCCACCATTCCACCGCCAAATGCGATCAAATTAAAAAAAACGTAAAATTTTTCACAATTTTAGGTTTCTCACTGAAATCATTTACAAACAGCTTGTGCAGTTATGGCACAAATGGTTGTAAATGCTTCTCTGGGATCCCCTTTGTTCAGAAATAGCAGACATATATGGCTTTGGCGTTGCTTTTTGGTATTTAGAAGGCCGCTAAATGCCGCTGCGCATCACACGTGTATTATGGCTAGCAGTGAAGGGGTTAATTAGGTAGCTTGTAGGGAGCTTGCAGGGTTAATATTAGATTTAGTGTAGAGCTCAGCCTCCCACCTGAAACATCAGACCCCCTGATCCCTCCCAAACAGCTCTCTTCCCTCCCCCACCCCACAATTGTCCCCGCCATCTTAAGTACTGGCAGAAAGTCTGCCAGTACTAAAATAAAAGCTATATATATTTTTTTTTAATGATTTTTTAAGCATATTTACATATGCTGCTGTGTACTATCCCCCCTTAGCCCCCAACCTCACTGATCCCCCCCCCAAACAGCTCTATCCCCTCCCACTCTAACTTAATGGGCGCCATCTTGGGTACTGGCAGCTGTCTGCCAGTACCCAGTTTAGAAAAAAAAATGGTTTGTTTTTTTCATTTATTGAAAGTTTAGCTTCCCCACACACAAACCAACCCCCCCACCCCTCCACGATAGCTTTTTGTGCTTTTGCACAAACAAGATTAGGCAGATTTTATGAAAAGATTTTCCGTAGTGTAGCCGTTCCCACCCGCTCCCGCCCCGTGCACGCGCCCGCCCGCCACCCTCCGTGCACGCGCGCGCGCCCGTGCGCGCCCCCGACGGTCCCGATCCCGATCCCGCCCCCCGTGACGTCACGCGCAACACCGATGGCCGCCCACCCGCCTCCCAATTCGGCTCCCACCCACCAACGATACCGGCCATCGATGTCCGGTGCAGAGAGGGCCACAGAGTGGCTCTCTCTGCATCGGATGGCCATGTATGGTTATTGCAGGATGCCTCCATATCGAGGCATCACTGCAATAACCGGAAAGCAGCTGGAAGCGAGCAGGATCGCTTCCAGCTGCTTTCCACACCGAGGACGTGCAGGGTACGTCCTCAGGCGTTAACTGCCTTTTTTTTGAGGACGTACCCTGCACGTCCTCGGTCATTAAGGGGTTAACCCCTTAATGACCGCAGCACTTTTCCATTTTCTGTCCGTTTGGGACCAAGGCTATTTTTACATTTTTGCGGTGTTTGTGTTTAGCTGTAATTTTCCTCTTACTCATTTACTGTACCCACACATATTATATACCGTTTTTCTCGCCATTAAATGGACTTTCAAAAGATACCATTATTTTCATCATATCTTATAATTTACTATAAAAAAATTATAAAATATGAGGAAAAATTGAAAAAAAAAACACTTTTTTTAACTTTGACCCCCAAAATCTGTTACATATCTACAACCACCAAAAAACACCTATGCTAAATAGTTTCTAAATTTTGTCCTGAGTTTAGAAATACCCAATGTTTACATCTTCTTTGCTTTTTTTGTAAGTTATAGGGCCATAAATACAAGTAGCACTTTGCTATTTGCAAACCACTTTTTTTTCAAAATTAGCGCTAGTTACATTGGAACACTGATATCTTTCAGGAATCCCTGAATATCCATTGACATGTATATATTTTTTTTTAGTAGACAACCCAAAGTATTGATCTAGGCCAATTTTGGTATATTTCATGCCACCATTTCACCGCCAAATGCGATCAAATAAAAAAAATCGTTCACTTTTTCACAATTTTTTTCACAAACTTTAGGTTTCTCACTGAAATTATTTACAAATAGTTTGTGCAATTATGGCACAAATGGTTGTAAATTCTTCTCTGTGATCCCCTTTGTTCAGAAATAGCATACTTATATGGCTTTGGTGTTGCTTTTTGGTAATTAGAATGCCACTAAATGCCACTGCGCACCACACGTGTATTATGCCCAGCAGTGAAGGGGTTAATTAGGGAGCATGTAGGGAGCTTGTAGGGTTAATTTTAGCTTTAGTGTAGTGTAGTAGACAACCCCAAGTATTGATCTAGGCCCATTTTGGTATATTTCATGCCACCATTTCACCGCCAAATGCGATCAAATTAAAAAAAAACGTAAAATATTTCACAATTTTAGGTTTCTCACTGAAATCATTTACAAACAGCTTGTGCAGTTATGGCACAAATGGTTGTAAATGCTTCTCTGGGATCCCCTTTGTTCAGAAATAGCAGACATATATGGCTTTGGCGTTGCTTTTTGGTATTTAGAAGGCCGCTAAATGCCACTGCGCATCACACGTGTATTATGGCTAGCAGTGAAGGGGTTAATTAGGTAGCTTGTAGGGAGCTTGCAGGGTTAATATTAGATTTAGTGTAGAGCTCAGCCTCCCACCTTAAACATCAGACCCCCTGATCCCTCCCAAACAGCTCTCTTCCCTCCCCCACCCCACAATTGTCCCCGCCATCTTAAGTACTGGCAGAAAGTCTGCCAGTACTAAAATAAAAGCTATATATATTTTTTTTTAATGATTTTTTTAAGCATATTTACATATGCTGCTGTGTACTATCCCCCCTTAGCCCCCAACCTCACTGATCCCCCCCCCAAACAGCTCTATCCCCTCCCACTCTAACTTAATGGGCGCCATCTTGGGTACTGGCAGCTGTCTGCCAGTACCCAGTTTAGAAGAAAAAAAATGGTTTGTTTTTTTAATTTTTTGAAATTTTCTGTAGTGTAGCTTCCCCACACACAAACCAACCCCCCCACCCCTCCACGATCGTTTTTTGTGCTTTTGCACAAACATGATTAGCCAGGTTTTATTAAATACTTTTCCGTAGTGTAGCGGTTCCCACCCGCTCCCGCCCCGTGCACGCGCCCGCCCGCCACCCTCCGTGCACGCGCGCGCGCCCGTGCGCGCCCCTGGCGGTCACGCCCCCGATCCCGCCCCCAGTGACATCACGCGGCACACCGATGGCCGCCCACCCGCCTCCCAATTCGGCTCCCACCCACCAACGATACCGGCCATCGATGTCCGGTGCAGAGAGGGCCACAGAGTGGCTCTCTCTGCATCGGATGGCCATGTGAGGTTATTGCAGGATGCCTCCATATCGAGGCATCACTGCAATAACCGGAAAGCAGCTGGAAGCGAGCAGGATCGCTTCCAGCTGCTTTCCACACCGAGGACGTGCAGGGTACGTCCTCAGGCGTTAACTGCCTTTTTTTTGAGGACGTACCCTGCACGTCCTCGGTCATTAAGGGGTTAACTTGTGTCAATAACTCTCTTTCTAATAATTTATCCTGGATGTCCCCTCACTACCAAAAGTTAAATCTTCCCAAAACTGAGCTCTTTATCCACCCCCTTCCAAAATCTCTACCCCCCCCCCCCAACTTTCTCAAACTGTTAAAAATAACATAATTACTGCAACCCCGCATGCCTGATGTCTTGGGGTCACACTTGACTCAGATCTCTTTTTCACTCTCCACATCCAGTCTTTGGCCAATTCCTGCAGCCTCCACCTTAAAAACAGCTCCAAAATGTGCCAGTTTCTCACACAAGACACAACTAAGACTTTAATCCACTCACTCATCATTTTCCGCCTTGACTATTGCAACTCCATCCTCCCTAGCTGCCGTCTATCTCCCTCAATCCATAATAAATGCCTCTGCCAAGCTGATTTTCCTTAAACATCGTTCCTCATCAGCTGCACCTCTCTGCCAGTCCCTTCATTGACTTCCTCTAACCTCCAGAATAAAACACAAAAACTCTCAATAACACTGTTCCACCCTTTATCTCCAACCTAGTCTCTAGATACTTTCCATCCCGTCCCCTTCACTCTGCTCATGACGTCCTTCTCTCCTCCTCTCTTGTTACCGCCTAACATTCCCATCTACAAGACTTCTTCTAGGTAGACGCCTGACCACTACATTGCAGGAAATAGTGCTGCCATCTACTGCTCTTGCAAATAAGAAATATTCTTGCAAAACTGCTACGATATAGTTCTCCAGAAATGGGCTCGCTCTTATGCATACGTCCCTGCTTTTCAACAAAAGATACCTAGAGAATAAAGAAAACTGTTAAGAGAAGTAAATTAAAAAGTTATTAAAATTACATGTTTTATCTTAATCACGAAAGAAAAAAAATTGGGTTTCATATCCCTTAAAAATGACAATGAAAGATAAGAAAAGGTTGCCTTTAAAATGTAAAACAATCAAAAAAGGTTATTTGACTACATCATTAATCATAAAATACGATAAAAAAGTTTAAAAGGAAATGAAACCCAAAACATTTCTTTCATGATTCAAATAAAACATATAACTTTAAACAACTTTCCAATTTACTTAATTTGCTTAATTTTCTTAGTGTCATGTGTTGAAGGAGGAGCAATGCACTACTGAGAGCTAGCTTAACACATCAGGTGAGGCAATGAAAAAAGGCATAGAAATGCAGCCACCAATCAGTAGCTAGCTCTAGCTCCCAGTAGTGCATTACTGCTCATAAACTTACCTAGGCTACCAAGAGAACAAAGCAAATTAAGTAATACAAGTAAACTGAGAAGTTGTTTAAAATTGCATGCTCTATCCGAATCATGAAAGAAAAACAATGGGTTTCATGTCCCTTTAATTAGTGTTGTTTAATATATTTAGTATTAATGCTTGTTGGCAATTGATAATTAAATATCGGTTGCTCAATGGCTGAGAGGGACAACTATATTGGTGGGAAAACCTCTACAACCTCTACAAGAATTAAAAAACTAAAAAAAGTGTTTTCTTAAGAACTGTGTTTAAGAGTAGGTGAAACAGCAGATAGTATGTGGAATATAACACAAAGTACATCAATTTACATAATAATAAAAGAGACATTCAAAATAGGTGGTACAGATCCAGTAGGGGTTAAAGCTCCGACTCCAAGGATAAACAAGTGACTGTAAAGAAGGAATCACAAAAGCATAGTATGTAATGCACAAGAAAAGCACTACAGGGAAAATACTCACTTAGGGGTCTATCTATCAAGCTCTGGAAGGAGCTTGACGGCCCGTGTTTCTGGCGAGTCTTCAGACTCGCCAGAAACAGCAGTTATGAAGCAGCGGTCACAAAGACCGCTGCTCTATAACCCTGTCCACCTGCTCTGAGCAGGCGGACAGGAATCACCACAATTCAACCCGATCGAGTACGATCGGGTTGATTGACACCCCCTGCTGGCGGCCCATTGGCCGCGAGTCTGCAGGGGGCAGCGTTGCAATGTTAAATGCGGAGAGCGTATTGCTCTCCGCATTTAGCGAGGTCTTGCGGACCTGATCCGCACTGTCAGAAAAGGTCCGCAAGACCTTTGATAAATAGGGGCCATAGAGTCAAGTGACAGGAATGACTAACTCTATTACACATAGATATGGACAGCAATATAATATATATATGTTTTGGGTTAATGTCGTGATTTTGCTTGAGAAAGGCAACACGGTCTCTGAAACTGTTTGTTTTTTTAACATTTTTATTGTTATTGCTTCTAACTTGTTGTTTTTATTATCTTGGAATAAAACTTCTGGAAAAAAGCTGTTAGCTGTGTATATTTACATGGAATAAAGTGTTACAGATTGACTACAATAACCATTTACTTATAACAGATCAGAATCCTGCAAAACCAACATGAGAATTGTGTTGATCAAAACATACTAATAATAATCCAGATAGGTAAACTGGAGCTTCCCATGTTAGGACCAAATTAGCTAATAGTTTTATTTTTGTTTTTGTTTAGTTTTTTTTGCAGGTTTGCAGGAAAACTTGTATAACAATGCAGAGTTATTTAGCTCAATAAAAACCTTTTTATTTTAAAAAAAATGTTTTAAAAATCTCCCTTTCAAAATTAATTAATTTAATTTATTGTTGTGACGTTTTGGGGATCAAACCGTCCCCTTCATCCAGTGAGTACGGATCTACTTTGTACTATTGGTAACCACTGTTCCTTACACCCTGGCCATTCATTGATGAAGTGACAGTGCTTATCTCACAACTATTGCCTATATATATATATATATATATATATAGATATACAGTGTATATATACAGGTAGCCCTCAGTTTACGCCGGGGTTAGGTTCCAGAAGGAATGGTTGTAAATTGAAACCATTGTAAATTGAAACCCAGTTTATAGTGTAATTCAAAGGTAAGTGAGGGAGTTAGGTTCCAGGCCCCTCTCAAAATTGTCATAAGCAACACCTTATACATTATTTTTAAAGCTTTGAAATGAAGACTTTAAATGCTAAACAGCATTATAACCCTAATAAAATAATCACACAATACAGAATATATAATTAAACTAAGTTAAATGAACAAAAACATTTGCAAAACAGCATTATAAACCTAATAAAATAATCACACAACACAGACTTCACTTGCATTTTTCTGCAAACATTTCTTTCTATGCATTCCAATTTGGACTGATTTATAGACAGGAAGATCTTGTTCTTTTGAAATCTGCTTGATAGCTCAGGTCTGGTTAAACTGATTAATTTCAGCTTGCTTGGCTTTGCTGCAACACAAGTGGACAGCTCCACCTACTGGCTATTTTAATAAATGCACAATGCTTTTCAATAGCAGTCACATGACTGGAAAAAAGATTGTTATTCTGAAACAATGTAAATTGAACCGTTGTAAACCGAGGGCCACCTGTATATATATATATATATATATATATATATATATATATATATATATATATATATATACAGTATATATATATATAATTTGCACATATTTTCTTCCTAATCCCTGCAGTTTGGTGGTTATAAATAGCCCTCACCTTGTGTTTGAGAAAGATCAGATGTACAGGGTAGGGTTCAGGCTTTGCAAAGCATTTTCTTTTGAGTATATATTTTACCTATGAATATCATAATTTACTGCTTTAAGGTAAATATAAAATGTCATTACAGACCTTCAGATACAAATGATTGCAGTAGATCTGCCTGTGCCAGATCTACATAATACAATACCAGGACCTCTCCCTGTCCAAACATTCTGTTACAGAAGCTGAGAATGTGGGCGTGAGAAGCAGTGCGTAATTAACAAACCATTTTAACTAATTCAGTTCCAGCAGCCTTTATATTACACAAAATAAACATATAAACAAAATTGCTGCTTATGTAAAGAATGAATTGACTATTCAGAGGTAAAAAAATGACACAGTTCTGTAATAAATTTAAAACCAGTGATAACTGCAATGTACAAACATTAGAAATTGGGAATTAACTCCTTTTCTGTCAGGAGTATAAGCACTATCATTTAAATTCTAACACTCCAAATCGGCTATTGCGTTTTATGTTAAAATGAATAGAATGACACACACTTTTACTGTGATTTTTCACACAGTTGTAGCCACAGTTAGTTACAAGGGATGAGTGTATACAAAGATAAAATACACGCCTGAATGAAGTACTCTGATTCTGCACTTTTAGCCTGTTTTCTTTGAAGACTCACATTTTAAAGGGACAGTAAAAAGCTTGTAATTACAGGACATTTCTGTTGTGTTGCTGTAGAATAACATATCAGCCTTAACCCCTAGACGCCGTTAGGACGTTCCATGCCATCCTAACAGCAATGGGCTTTAATGCCGTTAGAACCCCATGGTATGTCCCACTGTTTTTGGCATCCTGCACCCTCCCCCTTTTAGTCAATGGGAAATCTGACTGGGTCGTGTGCCTAGCATCGTAAGCAGTCCCTCATGATCCGATCCCAGCCTTGAAATCGCATTGACGATCACGTGATTTTGTTTTTCAAGCAATTGTTTAAATCTGAACGTTGTTCTGATCTTAAAGGGACACTCAAATTAAAATAAACGTTTATGATTCAGATAGAGCATGCCGTTTTAAGACACTTTCCAATTTACTTTAATTTTCAAATTTTGCACAATTTTTTTGTATACATACTTTCTGCGGAACAAGCTCCTACTGAGCATGTGCACAAGATCACAGGGTATACGTATACTAGTCTGTGGTTGGCTGATGTCTGTCACATGATACAGGGGGCCGGAAAATAGGAAAATATTAATTTGTCAGAAAAAAAATCTACTGCTTATTTGAATTTCAGAGTAGGTGTAAATCACTGACTTTTTAATATTCACTTGTTAATTAAGCAATTCTATTGCATTGAGTGGTCCTTTAAAAACTTGCCCCTGCATGAAGGGATTAAAGTCTTTAAAACAAATCCTTTTTACTACAATTGTTTATCAATAACCTTGGTCCTGATTTTGTCACACATTCATCTGAGGCTTTCTCCTCCAGGGGAACCTGACCAAACTCCTTGAGAATCACTACTCTAGGGAGCAGGACGCCAAAAACGGTGGGACATTCCATGGTGTCCTAATGGCATTAAAGCCCTTCGCTGTTAGGATGGCATGGAACTCTAGGGAGAGTTAGTTTTCTGCATACGGCTCAATAACCCAGCTTGTGATTGGCTGCAATGACAGATCCAAGTCTTCCAGAGGGATCCCAGAGGTTTAAAGACTTCATTTACTTGTAAATTAAAATAAAATCTTGATTTTTGTTTTTAAATGATTATGTTTGAACAAAATATAGATTTAATATTAATAGCACCAATTTGCTAAAATAAGGACTAGATAATTACATGTGTTTTGTTGTTGTCTATATACTTGATCATTTAATGTCATTTTTATAGATTGTGATGTACCTATAAAATTATATTTTAATTAGATTTTTATTTTACATTAAAGTGAAGGTAAACTTTGGTGAATGAAAGCCCGTTTTTAAAAAATACTATTAAAAACAGGGGCACTTTCATTCATCAAAGTTTACAAATCAGCCGTTTTGATTAAAAACTTACCTTTTTTTTAATTCACAGTCAGAGCAGTTACCCCCTCCTGGAAATCCTCTCTTCACACGTCAGCAATGACTAATCCAGCTTCCTCCAATCACGGCTTTCCCTCCAGGGTAGTCATTGCCTGAGGCAATGCTGTGATTGGAGGAAGCCGGATTAGTCATTGCTGACGTGTGAATAGAGGATTTTCAGGAGGAAGAAGCTGCTCTGGCTGTGAAAAGAAAAAAAGGTAAGTTTTTAATCAAAACGACTGCTTTGTAAACTTTGATGAATGAAGTGCCCCTGTTTTTAGTAGTATTTTTAAAAAACGGGCTTTCATTCATCAAAGTTTACCTTCACTTTAAGTTTAATTGAAACCATAAATACACACGTTTTTTATTATTTTTTACTACAGGCAGTAATTACAACAATATTGTGGTTGGATTTGATAAACAGCCCCAAAAGCACTTAGGATAAAGATACTTATACATATGAAGGTATGTTCCTTGTAAATATAATCATTTGTTGTACAAAATATGGAGGTGAATGTGATACCCCATTTTCTTACTCTAGGTTTATGTGGTTTCACAGCAGAACATAAGGGAAGTATTTAAAAAAACATAAGTAGAAAATATATTATGAACTCAATGTAAAAAAGAAAGATATTTTATCTCAATATTTTCTTAGTAGCCACATCTCATTGTAAAGGGGCTGCTAATGCTTACTGTGCAAGTACCCGGACAAAAAAATTGTTCAATTCGTCATAAGAAAAGTCAAAAGTCAAGTTTACATATTGTTTGACTCACACCGGGATCAATCAACTGACAAGGACATTGCTAAATTGTTATTGAATAGAGTGAATTTGAACTTTCAAAGCCTATCCTGCTCAATTAATTCAAATGTGAACTTCATGAAGCATTTGCCACTTGCAGAAAGGCCTTTCCCACCTTTTACCGTAATGGTTTTAAATATATGAAATATTAAACACATTTTTTGTTGTTGTTCATTTGTTTTGTTTTTCATTAGAGAGACTTTGTTTATTATTTTTAGAAGAATGAAACCAATAACAAAACAATTTTTTTTTTACATTAATGCAAATCCAAATGCACATGTCTAATAATTAACATTAGTGAATGCACAAATAACACTGGTATAGTAGTTTAAATGTATATTTAAACATTTTATGCTTCATATTTTATTTCTGCCAAAATAACTATGCTATTAAATACATGGTTAGTGCAAATGTATATTTTTCCAAATACAGTAACTATTTTATCAACATGTCCTGTCACAGCCCCAGTACTCAGAGTCTGATGATATTTATTACAAATAAGAATGTTTGAAATAACTACAAAAGAATTGCTAGTTATTTGTTGCTATTAGCATAATACGAATAGATGTTTGGCAGGGTTCCTCTGCACACAGTATATAGAACCAGCCTTCTTTTCATTACTGATATTAAGGTGTGAGCTTAAATCATTATTTGTATTATCACTGTGTCAGTACAGTACTTTAATAGTGCATTTATTTTTATCCCTAGAAGACGGGTAAATAGTACATAGGAAGGTGATATTTTTTGTTCTAGTTTATTTCATAGAAAAAAATGACTATATAAAACAATGATTAAGAGACAACTAAAATGTGACAGCTGACAAGTGTTTGCTTGTCTGTTCTCTTTATTTTTACAAGCATGAATTTGCATGAGGGTATACGATGTCATTGTGTGCTTGTGTTTGCCTGGGTATAATTGGATTTGTGTGCTATGGGGGGGGGGGGGGGTATTTTAAATATATAAATCATCCATTACAAGGGGAGTGATGAAAAATGAGGGGGAAGGAAAATAGAGATATGAGGTGAGGAAAATAGAAAAAGTATAAAGGAAGGGGTAATATTTATGATCTTACGAAGGGGGGCTCAGTTACAATAACTGCTCATACTGTATTTGGAAGGAAGGAAGGCTAAATAAATAATTACATAAATAAAGAAGCCACTTTGAACACAACAAAACACCAGCTATCAGTTTTTTTTATGTTGCTTACAAGAAACATGTTTCATATAATGAATCTTAATCAATTAAACATCAATTAATAGCTTTGAATAGAATCTCAGCATATATACATGCCTGTGCTATTAAGTATACTGAACGAGATTTTAGGTTGAGTCAACTTATCCGATGGCAAACAGTGGTTCAACTGGTACAAACATACTGTGTCTTCACCATAATTATATTTGCAGAAGATCATTTTACATTTGACAAGGGACTTTACAGGCTAACACTACATATTTTTTGCTAAACACAATGTAAATACTGTTTAGAGTTACAGTTATTAAACAACTTTAGTTAAAATTATGTTTGAAGATGTAATCGCATTTCAAATCATCACAGCATTCCGATTGTTTCACGGACACACTGTCTAATCACAGCACGCCCGATCCAGCCATTGTGGCACAAAATGTAGCAGCCAACAGCTTTACCCAGTGCAGGAACACGTTACATTTAGTTCAATGGCGTGATCGGGCACTGTGATTAGACAGAGTGCCCGTGATGCGTTTTTTTAAAAAACAGAGGAGCAGATAAGGCTAGTGAGGAAGGTAAGGTAAGTTTGGGGGGAGTTAAATATTTACAATGCTTTATTTTTTTTTTTACAGGTGTCGCTAAGGTTAATGTTCTCCACATAGTGCAGAATTATGCAACATAAATGTCTAGGTTTACTGTCCCTTTAATGTTTCATTAACAAGTCTCCTACCTTGCCACATGAGCTAACACTTCTCTGCTTCCCTTTCATAACTGTGGGTTATGTCTCTGGATGGTAAACATTAGGTTTAGGTGTAAAACACATTTTCACTTATTGAGAGCTGTTGAGTGTAATAAAATGTTGCCACTTTCACGTCCCTTTTAAAGCATCATGCAGAGATAAAGTGTAACACAAAATATATGCATTTTTATGTTTATTTTACTTTTATCAGGGCATTAGACAGTTTAGGAGTAATTGTGTGAAGTCCTGTAATTTGATATTAACAGTTTAAAAATATTAGTGGCATCTGCTTGGCAGCAGCTTTTACACAGAAGGTAATTGTTAGTAATGGGGTAAATGTTGGACAGTAATAATAGTAAGCATTCTATGTGTAATTGGCCAGTGACATCACCATTATTGTGCTCAAGTGTGCAGTAATGAGAACTTTACTCATAAACCTGAGAGTCTCTGTGGGACACTGTGCTTGCATGATCTCATTATAATTTGTGTATATGATTTCATATACATAATTTATGTAACATTAATTATCCATTAAAATACAGATGCGAAGCAAATTGCTTGTATTGTACGTCCTGCAGTAGTAATTCTAAGTAAGATTAATGGGGCAATAATTCCATTGAGGGGTTATATTGACATAACTTTCAATTTTGCCTTATAGCTACATAACACAAAGTTTTTCAATAAGTATCTGACCAATTACATGGATATTTCTGATATGTGTGTGTGTGTATGTGTGCTTGTGTGAGTATGTGTGTGTTTGTGTGCATGAGTGCTTGTGTGTGTATGTGTGTTTGTGTGTGCATGAGTGCTTCTGTGTATATGTGTTTATGTGTGCATGTTTCCTTGTGTGTGTGTGGTTTTGTGTATTTGTTTGTCTGTTCGTGTGTGCATGTGTTTGTGTGTATTTGTGTGTGCGTGTATGTTTGTGTGTATTTGTGTGTGCATGTATGTTTGTGTGTATTTTTGATTGTGTGCATGTGTGTTTGTGTGTGAATGTCTGTGTGTGTGTGTGTGAGCGTGTGTGTTTTTGTGTATATGTGTTTGTGTATGCATGTGTTTGTGTGTATTTGTGTGTGTATGTGTATTTGTGTGTGCGTTTGTGTGTGACCATATATGTCTGTGTGTTTTTCATTTCTGACCTTCAGAAAAATGACTGTTCAAAGACAATTTACAGTTTATATTTTCATATTTGGGGTTTAAAATGTTTTGTTTTTTTTACATTAAAATTTCAACATTTCTGCTTCTCTTGCTCGGGGTCTTATTCATTCTTCTTGGCTGTAGATCTCTTCCAGGACCCCTCTGTCACTCTCTGCTTGCCAGTCTCTATATCTCTCTTCTGTCTCAAGAGCTTTTTGTCATTATGTCAGTATCTTATTAACAACAATCATGCATATTGTGCAATGTTTTTGTAAAAATTAATTACATGGTTTTTTTTAGCATTTTAGATATCTAATATAGAAGCCCAAAAGAAGAAAAAAATCTCTCCATAATTCAGAGAAGACATTTTTCCATCAAAGACATTTTCAACATTGTTGATCACTTTTCATAAAGCGACAACCTCTCCATCAAATAGACATCTTAGCAGCAGTAAAAAGACATCAACGAATTTAATGTGTGAGAGCTCTTGTTTTCTCCTGAAGAAACATATCTACAATACAGAGAAAATTCTGCTCCAGAAATCTCTTACATTTCTAGATGTTCTCTGAGACTTGTTGCTAATGGAGAGCGGAAATAAATACTGTAGTATTAAAGACTGTTAGTGAAGTAATACAAGTCCTTTTTTTAGATTTATGTCATGGTTTGGTTCAAGAGACTTACTAAATGTAGGAAAGATATCTTCTAGACTTGGGTGATTGAAATTTGAACACTTAAAAGGCAGTGGCTGACATCTTGAAACAAAGGTCCACCAGCCTTTGTGGAAATGCTTGCATGTATGCAAGATACCAACATTTTAATATAGCCCATGTTCTAAAAGCAGTATCAGAAATTGTAAAAAGAAAGAAAAGTTAGAAGGTAATTTTAGTTATTCTATAGAATATCTGTTCAGTTTCAGCCACTCTGTCCTAAATATATATAAAGATAAGCTTGGTAAAGTACACATAGGTCTACAGTGGTTTAGAAAGAGCCAAGTCTGGGAAATGCCTAATTTGTAGACTGGAGTTGGACATTCATGTCCTAAATGGGTGAACAAAACACTAATATTTCCAATGCCAAAGTCTAAAAAAGGTGATAATGTCATTTTTTTAAATTGATTGGTGTAAACATGTAATGTAAACCAAAAAGTGCATCATAATAAATACTTACCAAACCATATTTTGCATATGTTTACTGTGACATATAAGGTTTTCTATGTATATTTTGCTACAATAATATGTAATTACATCATACTGTGGGGATCTATTATGGACTAGTTAGGTGTAGTATTATTCTACTATAACAATCATCCTATCAGACATAATTTATTAGCACAGACTGAAAAAAACTGTTTATCTGCAGATCTGTTTATTCCCTTTCTATTCACATCATGTTAATTTCTGCAGTAATAGCAAATGGAAACTTTTTAAAGTTTCTTGGCTTCTCAGCATTTTATTTTGAGCAATTTACAAAGCAATTAAGCTCCCGTTAATAGATGGCAATGACAACTGTAGAATTTACAAATCTTATTTGTTCACTTTGTCAAGAAGAATGGTTACAGTATTCGGTGACAGCAGTAGCCATGATGAATGGAGACATTGGGCTCCATTTATGATTCCCCGGGTGAACAAGGTTCACTGTTATAAACCTTGTCTGTCCAGCTTTGCGGCGAGCAGGCAGAAGTACGTTGTCTGCATTTAACATTGATTGTGCAATGCTGTGCAAGAGAGGGCTTTCAACATTTCAAACTTGAGACTAAAGGGTTTTAGGAATTGCACTGTCCATCTAAACATAAAAGCTGTTTCTTGTGAATATTTTTACTTTTTACACAGATTTAAAGGGACAATAAGACATATTTACACTGCATTTCTGTTTTCTTGCAATATAATACTTTAATTACTATCTTGTTTGCTGCAACTGTTGTTAAATGGCCAATCTCCACCCACCACTTGCCTTATTTAGAGGATCCAATCAGGGTTTTAGCCTACAGCTGACAAGGCTAACAGTCATTACATTAGTGTAAAGTTCATTGTTTACAATTGTTTTCTGTTAAAGCCAAATAGTGAAATATATATAGAATAGTTAGAATTGAGAGATCACTGTGCTTTTTCAGTTCTCAGAATTTGAAAAGCCACAATTTTCAGAGCTAAATTAAGATAAAAAGGGGGTAAAATAAACAATTAAAAAGACATGAAACCCAAACATTTTTCTTTCATTATTCAGATAAAGAATACAATTTAAAAAAAGTTTCCAAGTTACTTCTGTTATCAAATTTGCTTCATTTTCATGTTATTTTTTGTTGAAGAGATATCTAGATATGTAGTGTGCATATGAGTGAAACACTACATGAGTGGAAATAGTGCTTCCCTCTAGTACTCTTGCTAATGTATAGCATTGTTGCAAAACTGCTGCCATATAGTGCTGCAGGCACAGGCAGACTCCTGAGCTTTTCAACAAAGGACAGCAAGAAAATAAAGACATTTAATAATAGGAGTGAATTAGAATGTCATTTAAAATTGTATGCTATAGCTGAATCATTAATGACAAATTTTGGGTTTTATGTCCGTTTAAAGTATATTGCAAAGTTGCTTTACTGTGCACAATTAGGCATTTCCATTCAAATCTGAAGGTGTTTGTTGTATATTTAAAGGAACAGTCAAGTCAAAATTAAACTTTCATGATTCAGAAAGGGCACTTAATTTTTTTTTTAACAATTCTTTATTAACCAACACAAAAAGCAATATTATACAATAGTATGAGCTTGACTTGTTTCAAGAGAAAAAGAAAAAATAAACAAAACAAATGAAAAAAACAAAGTCATCCTCATCTAAAAATGTAAACAATTTCAACCCAGAGATAGGAAGGAAAAAAAGCAGGTTATATTAAATGACCTCTGGCCCTCCATCTTCTCCAGGGAGAATTTACTTTTCATCAAGAAAGCAAAAAAAGGAAAACATTATTACCTTATATCACCTTATGTTGGGATTTTCTATTTTTATATATAAAAAAAAGAGAGAGAGAAAAAAAAAAGAAAAGAAGAAAAAAAAAAAAGGGGGCCAGAAAGAAAAATAGCCACCTCTCGCTCACCTCCCTCAGCCCCCCGTCTACCAGATGCCTAGAAGAATTAGTTCTGAGTTTTGAAAGGGAAAAATCATATATTCTTTTTCATTTTCAGAAAGTGATTTGATATATACTGCCCATTTGTTGAAGAAATTCCTTATGTCCTCTTCGTTATTTATGTCTGTATCCTTTTGTTCTAATAAACATTGTTTTTTTAAACAATTCTGGATTTCGGACACGCTGGGGACTGAGCGCATTTTCCATATTTTACATATCAGGTATCTAGTAGCTAGAATAGAAATGGAGATTAATTTATCATTGGGATGACACTTATTTAGATTGTCCTTGCATAGTATAATCTGATATAGAGTAAAAGTTACGGGGGGGGGGGGGGATTTTCAACACCTTATTCAGCCAGTATTCTAACTTGCACCAGGTGTTTCTCACTTTTGGACATAACCAAAACATGTGTTCTATGTCAGCTGCTGGGAGTGAACATTTGGGACATTTATCAAACCCTGAGTTATGAACCCTGTGACCCGTTTCCGGAGTAAAGTATGCCCTATGAAGGACTTTAATGTGCGCTTCCCGCCAAGTGGCTGAGAGAGTTGTTTTTTTCACTTTACTAATAGAATGTTGCAATGTTTTTGGATCTACCCTGTTCCGTTCTGACAACAAAGTCCATGTTGAGGCGAGTCTTGCTAAATTCAGATTACCCCTGCTAATACCCAAAAGATGATAACACACAGAGATAGACATCCGATCCGCAGTCATGAGTGTGAGCCAATTTTCGAGTTTACCTAACTTCCAACACCACCCTTCCTCTCTAGTTGTTTTGAAAAAAAAATGCCTTATCTGCAAATACGCGAAGAAGTCTTTGTTGGGTAGCTTATATTCCCCTTTTAATTTTTCAAATGTTTTAATGCTTTTTCTATCGCCATCTATCAACAAGATAAATTTATTTAGCCCGTTATTGTGCCATCTATTAAAAACCTCAGAATGTACACCAGGTTGAAACTTTGGGTTCCCTATCAGGGGAAGGTATTTTGAGATCTTAGGGTTAAAAGACAGAAGCTTTGATATTTTCCACCAGGCCTTGATAGGGTTGGAGATAGTTTTAAGTCTTTTAATTTCTGGAGGTAGCTCTTTAGGAGAGGTGTGTAGGAGTGCTAGAGGAATATAAGGATCACAGATGTTTGTTTCAAGATGGTTATTTAAAATATAATCCTTAGATAGAATCCAGCCACTCGCTATTCGTGCCAGGGAACTGAGATTGTATGCTCTAATGTCTGGAAGCGCCATGCCTCCGAACTCGCATGAAAGAGAGAGTTTGTTAAGGGAAATTCGTGCTTTTTTCCCTTGCCAAAGAAATTGACTGATTAAGCTATTGATCAACCTTACATCCTTTTCAAAAAGAATTACTGGGACGTTCAGAAGTATGTATAGCAATTTCGGGAGGAGAACCATTTTAAACAATGCCACTCGACCCGAAACTGAGAGAGGTAATGTGTGCCAAATTCTAAGTTTTTCTTTAATTTTCCTAATAATAGGGGGTATGTTAAGTTCATATAATTTATCAGAGTTCACTGGGATATTTATTCCTAAGTATTTAAATGAATCTGTTATTCTTTTGAATGGATTATCTATACATGAGTCCTTGTCCCTACGAATCCAGTAAATTTCTGACTTAGATGCATTTATTTTGTATCCTGAAAAAGTGCCAAAATTGTCTATTATCTGCATAAGTTTTGGGATGTTAGTTTTAGTATTTTATATATACAGCAATACATCGTCTGCATATAGACCAATTTTCATCTCGTGATTTGAGATTTTTATTCCTTCCAGGCTTTGTCGTACCATGATTGCCAAGGGCTCAATAGCCACATCGAACAGGAGGGGGGAAAGCGGGCATCCCTGGTGGGTTCCTCTTTCCAGGGTTATTGATGAGGATACAACGCCATTAATAATCAGGCGTGTAGCTGAGCATTTATAGAGATTCTCCACAAATTCAGGGAATTTACCCTTGATTCCAAATTTTATCAAGGATGTATTGAGATGCTTAAAGGTGACAGAATCAAATGCTTTTTCTGCGTCAATGGAAAGAATAGCCATGTCCGGTGCTCCGAGTATTTCCTCTCTCCCCCCTCCTGTCCGAGAGGCCTTTTCAAAATATTCCAATGTAAGTAATACCTCCCTTATTTTTGCAGAGGAGTTCCGTCTATTCAGGAAGCCCGCTTGGTCCGGATGGATTACTTGTGGTAGTGATTGCTGTAATCTAGCTGCCAGGATGGAAGTGAGAATCTTATAGTCTGAATTGAGTAAGGCTATTGGCCTATAGGATTCTTTAAGCCTTGAATCCTTCCCTCCCTTAAGGATTAAAGTCGTGTATGACGCCGAGAATGAGGCTGTAACTGGTTTACCATTAATATAAAAATCGTTGTATAAATTTATTAGATATGGAGAGATTTCTAGAGAAAGTATTTTGTAAAATTCACTAGGTAGGCCATCCGGACCTTTTGCCTTATTATTGGGGAGACCAGAGATTGCCTCAGTTACTTCTTGCGCTGATATAGGGGAGTTAAGCCTACTGATATCATCATCCGTCAGTGAGGGGCTTACGATCATATTCCAAAACTCTACAGCCTTATTGTAATCATAGCCTTTGCAAGAGTATAGATCTTGGTAATATTTCACCAATGTAGATGCAATTTTATCCGAGTTTAGAATTTGCTCGCCCTTCTCTAGGAGTTCTTCGATGTGAGGTTGCTTTTTCTCATTATTGACCATTCTGGCCAGCATCTTTCCAGATTTGTTCCCAAATCTGTATAATTTAGCCTGAGTTTTTAATTCCTTTTGTGTTTGTCGAGTCAATATAAATGTGTCCCGGGCTTCTTTAGCCTTCACATACTTAGACCAATTTAGAGCATTCTTGTGCAGCATAAATTTATTATATGCATTAGTTAGTGCTTTTTGTATCTCTCTGTCCCTTACCTTCAGTTTCTTGGTCAGGGCTATATTGTAGGCTAAGATTTCACCTCTAAGGACCGCTTTAGCAGCTTCCCAGAACAGTTCTGGACGTTCGATATATTCTGAGTTAAACCGAAGGAATTCCTCAAATTTAGATCTGAGATGGGTTTTAAACTTCATATCAGTCGCTAGATAGTATGGAAAGTAAAAACGCGAAGATTTAAGTCTCGGTTGTTCAAGCTTAATGTCTAAGGTGATAGGGGCATGATCCGATAACAATATAGGGGCGATTCCTGCTTGCGCCCTTAGAGAACCCAAGCGCTCATCTACAAGGAATAGATCTATTCGAGAAAGAGTTTTGTGCGCTTTTGAAAGACACATGAATTCCTGAGTATCTGGATTCTGACTTCTCCAGATATCATATAATGCTAGGTTTTGCTTTATTTTCTTGAACATTTTAAATTCTAAATTATCCTTTTTCTGTTTTTTCTGCTTCATAGATTCTCGAAGCCTGTCTAACGGGCAGTGCGGTGCCATATTAAAATCGCCACCTATAATTGAGAGCCCCTGATTGTACAAAAGAAGTTTAGTTTGAATTCTATTCCAGAATTCTGGATCGAAAATATTAGGGCCATAAATATTACAAATTGTATAAATTTCCTGGGCGACTTTTACTTTTAACAAGACATATCTTCCCTCCGGATCGGGTTCGCAGTGAATCACCTCAAGCTGGGCTCTTTTCCCAATTAAGATTGCCACTCCCCTTTTTTTACCTACACTTGGCGAAAAATATACATCTCTGACCCATGAAGATTTGAGTTTATTAGATTCCTCTGAATTAAGATGGGTTTCTTGAATTAACCCTATATCAGTCTGAGATTTCCTTAACTGTGTCAATATGGTTTTCGGTTTGATAGGGGTGGAAATCCCTCCCACATTCCACGATACTATCCTAAATTTTTCTATTTTTCTGTGTCTTTAATGCTTCCTATGGCGTGAGGAAGAGGTGAGAGAGCGAGAGGGAGGGGGGAGGGTGGGTAAAGATAAAAAAAGAAAGCAGAGAGAGAAAGAAGAAAAAACAACCTAACACGTGCTCTACTTGCCCCATCTACCCCTAGATAGAGGGGGTCTTCCCAATTATTAAGCCTACGCTGGCTAAGTGGGAGCTACATTTTCTGTTGCTAGTAGGTCTAAAGATGAGAAGAATTTCTCGGCTGCGTGTGCCTCCAGAAAAAAATGTACTGTTCCATTCACAGTCACTTTTAATTTAGCTGGGTAGATTATAGTCGCATTTATTCCAGAATTTATAAATTTAGTGCATGTAGATGCCAGATCTCTCCTTTTGGAAGCTGTCTCAGCCGAGAAATCCTGAAACATGAGGATCTTAGCTCCATTAATAATAAGAGGTTGTGTTTTACGGTAATGTTGAAGAAAATAAATTTTATCCTGGTAGTTAAGTAGTTTTACAATGACAGGTCTAGGCCTACTAGGATTTTGAACTGTCTGTGATGGTCCCAGTCTATGGGCCCTCTCTACCAAGATGATGTGATACGAGGGCGGGAATTTAAGAGCTGTCTTTAATGTGTCAGAAACAAAGAAGGCTAGGTCCTCATATTGCTTCTCCTCTGGGAGGCCTATTATTCTAATGTTGTTTCTTCTGCTGCGGTTTTCTAAATCTTCTAACCTCGTGAGAATTTTTTGATTACTGCTATTAATGTTGTCCAGCCTAGTGCCTTGTAATACTACCGTGTCTTCCAAATCAGATACTCTCTGTTCAACCTCCTGCATTCTTGAGGAGAATTGTCTAATTTCCTGCGATAAGGAGGAGATGTCCTGCTTAATTTCCATCCTTAAAGCATCAAATTTGGGAGAGAGGGCATCGGATATGCTGGCAACTAAGTTTTGAACATTTAGTACTTCAGGTATGGCTGTACTTGATAAGGTTGATAGAATATCAGCTACTGGGTCCTGTGTACTCTTAGATTTCTTATCTCTTTGTCTACCTGCCATTACTGGTGAGGATGTTTTAGAAGAGATACCGAGAAATTTATCCATATACTAATTTGTGGGAGGGAGAAATAATAAAAAATAAATAAATAAATAAATAAATAGAAGGGGGGGGCAAAGTGAGGGAAAGGTGGGTGGCCCGTGTGGAGTGTTTGAGCCGTGAAGGGGCTTGTGATTATACCAATTCTAAGGTGGTGAACTTCGTGTGGAATTGTCCAATTATAGTGCTTGTGATTTCAGGAGGATCGGGGAGAGAAGAGAGAAAAAAAAAAAAAAAGGAGAGGGGGTGAATTAGAAGGGGGAGATAATTGAAGACCCCTAAGTGTGAGTCAGTGAAGTAGGCGCTAAAAATGCTCCAAGTCTGTGTGTCGGGCTATAAGTTGTGACACCCTAATTAACTTGTGTACGAGTTAAGTGAACTTTGCCAGTGTGAGGGGGGACAAAAAAAAAAAAACCCACGCAGTTTTGTTATCCCCTTTTTTTTTTTTTTTTTTTTTTTATGCGTGAACAGATAAGCTTTCTATTATAATTTCAGTACTTAGTGTGTGTAAATATGCAGCTTATTTTGTCAATATTTCCAAAAACGTTTGAGACAGAGTTATAAATTTAGGTCAGTCCTGTATATTATTTGTTTATTCGCTCACCTTTTTAAACTATAGAGACCTTAGTATTTTCAATCGCTGAGTTTGAGATACTTAAAAAGATAATAACAGCTATAAATCAGTATAGCACCTCCTTAGCAATAGGAGCACAATTATCTATGATCTTATTGTGACCTTATGCTTTAGTGTTCAGAGCAAATAAAACATAATACCTTCCAAAGATTTAAGTCTAGCAACTATTGCCTAACCCTGGGCGTGTATTTATTTTCTTGTAACTCAGTACCTTTCAATATTCAAAAACCAAGGATTTTCATCCTCTAGATGGTAATAAGCGATAGAAGTAGGCAAATGTCAACTTATTGAGCTAGTCTCAGCTGGATGTGCAAAATTTTTTAGATTCGTAAGGTGAAGGGGGGGATAGTTTTATTCTTGAAAAGTAAAAAACAAAAGAGAGCAGTGCAAAGAATATCAGTTGAGCACTATTTTAATCCCCATACTGATTCGAGCACTTCTTTAGTGTCTGAAGGATTAGTTAGAGGTGATTTATTCTAGAGAAAAAATAGGGGAGTTTTACCCTGTTTACTATTATTAGTTTCTACAGTTAATTATGGCCTAGAAAATTACTTCCCATACCCTTTTTTAATTGCTACCATTTTATAAAACATTAGGGTGTTGATTACTGTAGTTAATTGTAGACCAAGGGGTTACTGCCTATACCCCTATTATTTCTTTTACTAAACACTAAACAAAGTTATAGGGAGAGAAAAAAAGAGGAGAAAAAAAAGAAAAAAACACATGTAATCCAAAGAAGTATCACTTTTGCAACTGTGCTAGCTAAGACATGCACAATTCAGAGGATCAGCACCTGTGTTAGTTAGTACAATTGAGTATAAGACTTAGTAGCCTATCATTGGTAAAAGATAACTACTACATTAAAGCCTTTTGAAAGCCACCAAACAGAAGAAATTTTCTTTTGCGTAGTCAAAATAAATATGAACATGATCTAAAAGGACTATACAAGGTTATGACAGGAGAGATGCAATATGATCAACTGATAGTATCATTTTTGAAACAATTGTATCAGGGAGAGACAAATTAAGACAGTATAACCAGGTTACTAAATTCTAGGCATAAATATAGAAATAGAGAGTCCTTTTATTCTTTTCTCCTCTTCGGTTCGTGTTGGCCCTTTGCATACGTTTAAACCATAGTTATGCTGCCGAGGTAGGAGATAAGAAAGTTTGTTGAGTGCCCTCGTAGAGTAGTAATAGATACGGTGATCGTTTACTGTCTCAAAATGTCCCACTCAATAGGCCTCCAGCCCATTCACAGTCAGCCCTTTTCTTTTTTTCTCCCCTTTCCTCCTCCTGCCCCTTTCTGCCTGTAGTCAGCAAATCCCTTTCGTTTTTTGCCTTATTCCTTGAGGGCCTCCTCGAATCTCCCAAAATAATACCTGTCCCACGGTACAGAAAAAGATCAGTTCAAGTGGACTCATCCCTTGTCACTGCCTGACCACCCGCCGTGTTCACCGTCGGCATCCAGATCCTTGCAGGCTGACTCGAGACCACCTCCAGCACTTCCTACTCCTCAGCCCTGGTCGAAGGTTGGACTCAGCTCCCCTCACGCAGCATCGGTGGGAGGGGAGTTAGAAGGCTGCATCGGGAACCGGCGACAGCTGGAACGAACGGCTCCAGCACCAGATCCCCAATCCGAGACCTAGCCCAGCTCCCTCCCACGCAGCACCGGTGGGGGAGGGAGAGAGGCAGGCGCCAAGCCGCAAGACTGTAGAGGGAGGATCCCCGACGGGGCAGCAGGTAAGGTTTAGGAAATTGTAGTGCAGTCAAAGATCATAGAGTTCTCCTGGTGGGGGCTACAGGCGCAGTGAGGGGGAGATGGATTAAACTTGGGCTAATAGGCAGGGCTCTGCACAGGGAGATGGGCAAAATGTCCTGGAACGTAAAACACAGGTAGCGTGTTGTACAACTGTTTTAGGCCAGGTGGGCCAAATGGTATAGGAAAATTAAGTCCAGGTAGCTAAATAATTAACATAGACCAGTGGGATGACAGGCCACTGGTAAAGGGTTCCAGAGCTGCTTTTTCTTAGCTGTCCGTGAAAACAGCCCCAGGGCTTGGGGCAAGGCGTGCAAACATCCACCGCCAGTGTATATAGGACTGGAGCTGCGAGCTCAGCAACACCTGTTGAGCTCCTCCTCCACCGGAACCTCTCTCTCTAGGGCACTTAATTTTAAACAACTTTCCAATTTACTTTTATCATCAAATTTGCTTTGAATGCCCTTGCCCTTGAAGGCCGCCTCTTATCAATGTATTTGATAGTTTTTCACAGCTAGACAGTGCTAGTTCATGTGTGCCATATAGATAACATTGTGCTCACTCCCTTGGAGTTATTTATAAGTCAGCGCTGGTTGACTAAAATTCAAGTCTGTTTATATTAAAGGGACATTAAACACTTTTTGATGGTAATATAAAATGGTAAATTGTATATATAAAAAGGTGCTACAATATACTTTCATGCAAACCATGGCTATATTCCACACAGCCATTGGCTGTACACTCCAGTGACCTATTTATGACTGTCCCTTATTGGCAACAGCAGAGAAACTAACCTAAGTTACAACATGGCAGCTCCCATTGTTTTATAGACATTAAAACTTTACACTAATTTTCTCACTATTTAAACAACTAATAAAACTTAAAAAAAATACATCTACATGTTAATCTCAGACTAGTATTTTCTTTGAATGGATAAGTCTATCTAGCATTTATTTAGTGTTTAATGTCCCTATGATATAACCGTGTTTTGCTGGTTATGCAAAACTGGGAAATAGGTAATAAAGGGATTGTATACCTTTTTAAACAATAATAAAGCTTGAGTAGACTGTCCCTTTAAGAACCATATTAGATTTTTATACACAAGAAAACTTTATGCAAAGTATCCTCCAAGTAATACATACACTGGCCGATAAATAGATTAAATCCTTCAAATTAATTAATTTGTTTTTACATTCCTAAAATGTCAAAAAATAAAAAAATTGTGGTGGTGTAAGAAATTTTCTATCTTAAACTCGTCCTAAGATTTAAGTTTAGCTTTTCATGATACTACAATAGACCTACTGAGTTCATCTGTTATGTTCGGTTAGTATCTTACGGCTAGATTTAGAGTTTTGTCGGTAACGACCCGCGTATCTAACGCTGGTTTTTTTCTGACCGCACCTTTTAAATAACTCTGGTATTGAGAGTCCACAGAATGGCTGCGTTAGGCTCCAAAAAAGGAGCGTATAGCATATTTAACGCAACTTCAACTCTCGATACCAGAGTTGCTTACGGACGCGGCCAGCCTCAAAAACGTGCTCGTGCACGATTCCCCCATAGGAAACAATGGGGCTGTTTGAGCTGAAAAAAAACCTAACACCTGCAAAAAAGCCGCGTTCAGCTCCTAACGCAGCCCCATTGTTTCCTATGGGGAAACACTTCCTACGTCTGCACCTAACACTCTAACATGTACCCCGAGTCTAAACACCCCTAACCTTACACTTATTAACCCCTATTCTGCCGCCCCCGCTATCGCTGACCCCTGTATATTATTTTTAACCCCTAATCTGCCGCTCCGTAAACCGCCGCTACTTACATTATCCCTATGTACCCCTAATCTGCTGCCCCTTACACCGCCGACCCCTATATTATATTTATTAACCCCTAATCTGCCCCCCACAACGTCGCCTCCACCTGCCTACACTTATTGACCCCTAATCTGCCGAGCGGACCACACCGCTATTATTATAAAGTTATTAACCCCTAATCCGCCTCACTAACCCTATAATAAATAGTATTAACCCCTAATCTGCCCTCCCTAACATCGCCGACACCTAACTTCAATTATTAACCCCTAATCTGCCGACTGGAGCTCACCGCTATTCTAATAAATGTATTAACCCCTAAAGCTAAATCTAACCCTAACACTAACACCCCCCTAAATTAAATATAATTTTAATCTAACGAAATTAATTAACTCTTCTTAAATAAATTATTCCTATTTAAAGCTAAATACTTACCTGTAAAATAAATCCTAATATAGCTACAATATAAATTATAATGATATTATAGTTATTTTAGGATTAATATTTATTTTACAGGTAACTTTGTATTTATTTTAACCAGGTACAATAGCTATTAAATAGTTAAGCACTATTTAATAGCTAAAATAGTTAAAATAATTACAAATTTACCTGTAAAATAAATCCTAACCTAAGTTACAATTAAACCTAACACTACACTATCAATAAATAAATTAAATAAAATACCTATAATTATCTACAATTTAACCTAACACTACACTATCAATAAATAAATTAAATACAATTCCTACAAATAAATACAATGAAATAAACTAACTAAAGTACAAAAAATAAAAAAGAACTAAGTTACAAAAAAATAAAAAAATATTTACAAACATTAGAAATATATTACAACAATTTTAAACTAATTACACCTACTCTAAGCCCACTAATAAAATAACAAAGCCCCCCAAAATAAAAAATGCCCTACCCTATTCTAAATTACTAAAGTTCAAAGCTCTTTTACCTTACCAGCCCTGAACAGGGCCCTTTGCGGGGCATGCCCCAAGAAGTTCAGCTCTTTTGCCTGTAAAAAAAACATACAATACCCCCCCCAACATTACAACCCACCACCCACATACCCCTAATCTAAACCAAACCCCCCTTAAATAAACCTAACACTAAGCCCCTGAAGATCTCCCTACCTTGAGTCGTCTTCACCCAGCCGAGCCAAATTCTTCATCCAAGCAGAGCAAGAAGAGGTCCTCCATCCGGTAGAAGTCTTCATCCAAGCGGGGCAGAAAAGGTCTTCCATCCGATTGAAGTCTTCATCCAAGCGGCATCTTCTATCGTCATCCATCCGGAGCGGAGCGGCAGCATCCTGAAGACCTCCGACGCGGAACATCCATCCTGGCCGACGACTGAACGACGAATGACGGTTCCTTTAAATGACGTCATCCAAGATGGCGTCCCTCGAATTCCGATTGGCTGATAGGATTCTATCAGCCAATCGGAATTAAGGTAGGAAAATTCTGATTGGCTGATGGAGTCAGCCAATCAGAATCAAGTTCAATCCGATTGGCTGATTCAATCAGCCAATCAGATTGAGCTCGCATTCTATTGGCTGATCGGAACAGCCAATAGAATGCGAGCTCATGATGGATGTTCCGCGTCGGAGGTCTTCAGGATGCTGCCGCTCCGCTCCGGATGGATGACGATAGAAGATGCCGCTTGGATGAAGACTTCAATCGGATGGAAGACCTTTTCTGCCCCGCTTGGATGAAGACTTCTATCAGCCAATCGGAATTCGAGGGACGCCATCTTGGATGATGTCATTTAAAGGAACCGTCATTTGTCGTTCAGTCGTCGGCCAGGATGGATGTTCCGCGTCGGAGGTCTTCAGGATGCTGCCGCTCCGCTCCGGATGGATGATGATAGAAGATGCCGCTTGGATGAAGACTTCAATCGGATGGAAGACCTCTTCTGCCCCGCTTGGATGAAGACTTCTACCGGATGGAGGACCTCTTCTTGCCCCGCTTGGATGAAGACTTCTACCGGATGGAGGACCTCTTCTTGCTCCGCTTGGATGGAGAATTTGGCTCGGCTGGGTGAAGACGACTCAAGGTAGGGAGATCTTCAGGGGCTTATTGTTAGGTTTATTTAAGGGGGGTTTGGGTTAGATTAGGGGTATGTGGGTGGTGGGTTCTAATGTTGGGGGGGGTATTGTATGTTTTTTTTTACAGGCAAAAGAGCTGAACTTCTTGGGGCATGCCCCGCAAAGGGCCCTGTTCAGGGCTGGTAAGGTAAAAGAGCTTTGAACTTTAGTAATTTAGAATAGGGTAGGGCATTTTTTTATTTTGGGGGGCTTTGTTATTTTATTAGGGGGCTTAGAGTAGGTGTAATTAGTTTAAAATTGTTTTAATATATTTCTAATATTTGTAAATCTTTTTTTATTTTTTGTAACTTAGTTCTTTTTTATTTTTTGTACTTTAGTTAGTTTATTTCATTGTATTTATTTTAGGGGGGTGTTAGTGTTAGGGTTAGACTTAGCTTTAGGGGTTAATACATTTATTAGAATAGCGGTGAGCTCCAGTCGGCAGATTAAGGGTTAATAATTGAAGTTAGGTGTCGGCGATGTTAGGGAGGGCAGATTAGGGGTTAATACTATTTATTATAGGGTTAGTGAGGCGGATTAGGTGTTAATAACTTTATTATAGTAGCGGTGCAGTCCGCTCGGCAGATTAGGGGTTAATAAGTGTAGGCAGGTGGAGGCGACGTTGAGGGGGGCAGATTAGGGGTTAATAAATATAATATAGGGGTCGGCGGTGTTAGGGGCAGCAGATTAGGGGTACATAGCTATAATGTAGGTGGCGGCTCTTTGCGGTCGGCAGATTAGGGGTTAATTATTGTAGGTAGCTGGCTGCGACGTTGTGGGGGGCAGGTTAGGGGTTAATAAATATAATATAGGGGTCGGCGGTGTTAGGGGCAGCAGATTAGGGGTACATAAGTATAACGTAGGTGGCGGTCGGCAGATTAGGGGTTAAAAAATGTAATCGAGTGTCGGCGATGTGGGTGGGCCTCGGTTTAGGGGTATATAGGTAGTTTATGGGTGTTAGTGTACTTTAGAGCACAGTAGTTAAGAGCTTTATAAACCGGCGTTAGCCCAGAAAGCTCTTAACTACTGACTTTTTTCTGCGGCTGGAGTTTTGTCATTAGATTTCTAACGCTCACTTCAGACACGACTCTAAATACCGGAGTTAGAAAGATCCCATTGAAAAGATAGGATACGCAAATGGCATAGGGGGATCTGCGGTATGGAAAAGTCGTGGCTGAAAAGTGAGCGTTAGACCCTTTTTTGAATGACTCCAAATACCGGCGGTAGCCTAAAACCAGCGTTAGAGCCTCTAACGCTGGTTTTCACGGCTACCGCCAAACTCCAAATCTAGGCCTTACTTTGCCTTTACTGATTAGCCCAAAAAAAATGTTTAAATGTGACCTTAGCATCAAAATAAGTAATCCTCCTATAAAACTACTTTTATGTTGAAAGTATTTATAAATGATGGTGTTACATTGAAACAACCAATGCAAATAGTGCAAGACTCTTCGGGCCAGAGTGACTACGAGTCAAGCGCTAACAGTTACACACGTGCAATAAGCGGTATATCGCGGTTGTTTGCGAGTGTCGGGTTTACCACTCTTATTACAAGTTGAAAGTAAATACGATCACTTGAGTGCAGTCGCGAGTTACGCTAGAATGATTACCGTGTTAACTGGTTAACTGTTTCACAAAACAAAAAAAGGGTCACAAAACACATAAAAATACATTACAAAGTGCAGTTACACTCATAATAACGCATCAAATAGAAATTATTTAAAAAAAATGCACAAAAAAGTTATAAGGGCTCAAAGATATGAGGTATCAGGTGTTAGGAAAAAAGGCAGGCAAATAGCTTTAACATTGAGATACATACATATACATGTCTAAAGATGTATATATATATATATATATATATATATATATATATATATATATATATATATATATATATATATATATATGTATTTATGTATTTATATGTGAATTTATTTATTTACAGATATATATATATATATATACACATACATATACATGTATACATACAGTATATTAACATATAAATAAGTGCATTGGAGCCCTTTGCAGTCAAGTAGATGAAAACATGTAAAATCATATTTATGCAATATTCATATTTAATCAAGTGTGATACTGTGTATGTACTGTAAATATTTCACATTCCAATGTTCTGCACATAGGGGAATATGTTCAATGTGGCAAAAATTAGAGAAAGGCCAATGGCACTACTTGTATGAAATAAATACCCCAAAATTACCCAAATATGACATTGAACTGTACTCTTAGAATTATTCCTGGGAATTGAAAGGTGCTATGTAGTAATTGAATAAGTATCTACAGACAAGAGAGGCAGCGGAGCCTACCCTTGAAACCAGACTACATATATAGCACTCAAGAGGTTAGTATATGTCAGGGTTTTTTCCCTGTTGTGTTTGCCATGTGCTGCTTGCAGCCATTTTACTCACCTCTCTTCCTGACTATGGTGCATTGTGGGGGATGCTGCTCAATTCCTGCACTTCCTTTTATGGCCAGACTGGTGGGCATCATCCATGTGAGACAGGATGCAGACTCAGAATTGTGATGTCATCACTTATTATTTAAAGGGCCTCTGTTCAGTATGCTGTGCCTTTGCGTTGTCTCAGACCTGTTTGTGAGAGTTCCTGTGTATTACCTGGCTGTCTGACGTCCTTCCTGGTTCCTGATCCCTGGCTTGTTCCTGACTGTTTTCCTTGTTCCTGATTCCGGCTCGTCTGACTATTCGCTTTGGCTCCTTACTCGGCTCGTCTGACTACCAGCTCTGGTTTTGATTCCTGGCTTGTTATTTGACTTGTGGACTTTTTATTATTTTTTGCTATTAATAAAGGTGTGATTATTTTTGCACTTCCCATCTCAGTCTTATTCCTGGCACCCTGACAGTATATTGTCAATCTTATAAAAACATTTTCTTTACATATGGTAAACAACAGCCTTTTTTAAAAAAAGCCGTTAGGGCGAAACATGTCAGGGACGCTAGGGTACTGGTGAATAGTCCTAGGATCTCCTGTATTTTAGAAAGCCTCTGGTAACCGTTTAGTTTAATATTGACTAGGTCAATGTGACTTTATTTTACTTTACTAGCTGCTATGTGTGACTGACAAAATTGTGCACCAGCGAGGAGTGGTAGCATATATAATCACTGAACGCTAGCTTCAAGTTATAACTGCTCAATACACTTGAATTTCATGAATCTATTTTATAACCATTCAATGGGGCACAATCTAGTATAGAGAAGTGCAACTAGGAGACAGGAATCAAACCTGCTCGAGAACAAAATTCTCTTCATATTGACAACTTTGTAATACACAAAAGACTGATTATTTTTGAGCGTATAATGAGTGGCTAGGCTGTTTTATAATCTTACACAACTGGGCCAGTTTTCGCTATTTGCCTCAATCAAGGTTATAGTTTACATAATTGTCACAAGCTAGTTTATAATCTAGAAGATACAACCGCAAATACTGTGAGTTTAATTTTTCCATTTAATGTGTAAGAATAACCTATTCTTTTATAACGCTCACGATATTTGACAGTATAGCCACATTTCTCTTAATAATCTGAACAATAGATCGGAGGGTATACAAGTTGCCTTTACTCTTTGTTGTTCTACTGAAGCCTTAAGGGTAATAACTATTATTACTACCATATCAATGTGTACGAGTTTAAAACTAGCGTAGTGTCTGCTTGAGAATCTTACACATATGAACTGGGCCAGTTTTTTGCTACTTACCTTAATTATGGATACAATCTACATAAATGTTGCAAACCAGTTTATAATATAGTAGATACAATGGCAAATACTGCTTATTTAATTCTTCCATTCAATGTGTAAGAATAACCTATTCTGTTTAAACGCTCACGGTATGTGACAACGTAGCTACATTTTTATCAACAATCTGAGTAATAGATTGAAAGGTACACCAGTTGCCTGAACTCTGTGTTGTTCTACTGGAGACTTAAGGGTGTTATCTACTTTTACGACCATATCAATATGTATGCAAGAACCACATATGAATACATTTAACTAGTAGACTATACCAACACAGTACAAGCACATGGTAAATACTTGATCATTCAGACATTTACCTATTCAATGGAGGTATCTATTTAGATGAATAGCAATAAGATACTAAACGCCTCAGTATATAACTAACTGATTGAATAGTAACCTTCAGTGACATTTATCCTAGCAAGCATTTTTATAACCTCTTTGCACGCAACTATACTGTTCTTGAGTTCATTGCACAACATAGCAGCTGTATAATCTTACAATAGAAACATTGGTCACAAAATTATCGTTTGGCTCCTGAGTGTGGTTTTAACTTTGTACTTTCCTATTTTAATTTGTGTTTTATTTCAACATTAAAAGTTATGTTTTAATCTTTAAACTGAAATTGTTCATCCAAGTCGAGACTACTCTTCATGTTGTTTACCATATGTCAAGGTAATGTTTTTTATAAGATTGACAATATGCTAACCCCTTGAGTGCTATATATGTAGTCTGGTTTCAATGGTAGGCTCCCCTGCCTCTCTTGTCTGTAGAATATGTTCAATCTATTTATAAATAGATATTCCTATATAAATCTGTATATATCTATATAATCATGTATGTGTGTGTGTGTGTATGTATATATATATATATATATATATGTATACAGTATATACAGTATGTATATATATATGTGTGTGTGTGTGTGTATTGTACCAAAATATCATCAGATATACATATAAGTTTGTATTTATTAATAACCAAATAGAACATTTTCTTCTATGTGAAGAACATTGGAATGTGAAATATTCATATTTTAATGTAGGTTTAGCACACTTGAGAATCTGCGATTGGGTTTAAGCGCAAATAGGGTGTTCGTTTTTCCCCCCACTTTTGGTGCTTCATTGACTTCTACGGAGGTATAGGTTATCGAGCACGTGGTATTTTTAAGTGCATCAGGTTAGCGCACAAGTGAAAACAGTTTACTTTCAACTTCTAATACAAGCACTTCCAGATGTGCGCAAAAAGCTTACTTCTAGCGGAGTTAGTGCTCGAGCAGGAGAGTTAAATACTGATCCACTTGTAATCTGACACACAGCATGAAATCACATACTCAGTTTAGCTACAGTACAAAATCCAGAACAATAGTAAATATTCTACACTAAGGCATAGTTTCTATTGCAGTTGTATGCTGGTGATAACAAAAAGTATCTCACAGTCTATGGAGATGTTTTATGTTACTGCCAGTTTGCACAGTTTACAACAGCAATGGAAACTAGACCTAAGACAAATATGTATTTAATATAAGGCTTAGTTCAGAGTGTCACTAAATCCTTAGATTAAATATTTTTTATTTGCAGATTAGCTATAGTCTTTTCCATCCGTATACACTAAAAATAACATATTCTGTTTTAAAGCCTGTGCAAAAGTTTTAGGCCACCATTAGATTTAATTAAAATCCATATTTATTTTTCAGTTTCTTTATTAAGGTATAAACAGAAAATACAGGAAATATGTACAAAAAATATAAAAAAAACACAATTTTCAGAACAAAATGGCTTCTTCAGGTCAACGTCAGTTTTTAGGGTGACCTTCCTTGGCACTAAGCACACCTTGAACACTATTGGGGAGACTGTCCTAAAGTTTTCTAAAGTAATCTTCTGGTTTATTATTCCAGGCTTCTTTCAGCACTTCCCAGAGTTCTTCTTTATATTTCGGTTGTCTTTTATTTATTTCTCTGTCCAGATAATCCCATTCTTCCTCTATAATATTCAGATAAGGATTCTGTGGAGACCAGTCCATGACTGTCAGTGTATTAACAGCTGTCTTTCTCTCCAAATATTATTTCACTGCATTAGCAGTGTGCTTCAGATCGTTATCATGCTGAAAAATAAAACCATTCCCAATCAGGCACTTTCCAGAAGGAATAGCATGATAAATTAAAACATGTCTGTACTTTTCAGCATTCGTGATCCAATCAATTCGGACAATATCACCAATACCACTAACAGAGATGCAGCCCCAAACCAGGACAGACCCTCCACCATGTTTCAGTAATGGCTGCAAGCCCTCATTTTTCCATCTCTCTCCAACTCTTCTTCTCACATAGGATTGGACCCAAAAATTTAAAACTTGGATTCATCACTATAAAATACTCTTTTCCACTGATCTTCATTCCAATCTTTGTGAGCTTTAGCATATCTTAGCCTTTTCAGCCTGTTCCCCTTCCTAAAAAGTTTTTTGGCTGATACCATTCCACAAAGACCATTCCTGATCAAGCTTCTTGGGACTGTAGAAGGGTCAACTTGGCATCCTAAAGAAGCTCCCAGATACTCCCAAGTTCTTTCTGGACTTCTTCTGGTCTCTCAGGGAAGAAACTCTGAGAAACCCCTCATCAGATTTTGAAAGTTTTCTTGTCCTTCTACTTCTTTTTTTGTCCTTGACCTTTCCTAATTCTTCAAATTTCTTTATAACAGCTTGGATACCACATCTTGAGTATCTAGTTTGTTTACTGATTTACCTTAGAGAGTGGCCTTGCTAATGCAAAAGTATGATTTTTTGTCTGTCAAATTCTTTGATCTTTGGCATTTTGAATAGAATAATGTGATTAAAAGTTGGTCTTATTAGCAAGCTTACAATGAATTACACTCATACCACATGTTTATGTAATGCTCAAGCATGTCTTGCACAAACCTGGTGTAATAGACCTTTTCACAGCAAACATTTTGACATGAAATAGTAGGACAAATACAGGTGTTAGCAATGACATTAATTAGGGTCCCACTCCATTTATGTTTACGAGAGCCAGGTTCCTGCTATTGCTCAAGTGTAAGGGGAGGTCACACTAAATACTTGCCACTTTAGCCTATATAAGCTATGTAAGTTTTTTTTTGTTTTTTTTTTCTGTTTTTAATACTGCATACAAATATCCTGTATTTTCTGGTTGTATTCTAATAAAGAGACTGATAAATAATTATATATGGTCATTATACCATTGCTAAAACAACAAATCAAATGGTGGCCTAAGACTTTTGCACTGTACTGTATGTGCTAAAAAATATTTTGTATGACATCACCAATATGCTGTAAATGTCATGTGGCTACAGGCTTACAAAATGCTCTCTAAAATATATATACAGTCAAAGGCAGGAACAAGCACTCACTCCCTTAATTTGCAACGTCCAGGGTGCACTGCAGACTCAATGTACATTCCAAAAATAAGCAGGCACTCTCCGGTTTATGATCTGAGGAAGGGGTTAACCCCAAAACGTTACCTATATTAAACAAGATTTTTGTGACATATCAAAATCGGAGAGTGCCTGCATATTTTTGGAATGTGTATATATATATATCTTATAATGATCTCAAACAGCCAAGGGGTTACGTTGATAGGATAGATCAATTTAAATGTTACTAAGTAATTTTAAGTAACATACAAAAGCTTATACTATTCTTAAAAGCTGGTTTGAGTGTTTTAAAACCATGTAAAATCTTTTTTGAAGAAAATAAGGGAGATTACCGAAAGCAACAAAAACATTTAAGACAGAAGCTATATGTCCAAAGCATGCATAGGTTTGAAAAGGAGAAATCTGATAAAACTTGTAAAAAACATAACAAATAAATGTTATAAGAGGAGAAAATGGTTTAAACACTGAATATCCTGATTAAGCCTGAACAAAGCCTTGATGTCAAGACACTTAGGGGCACATTTATCAAGTTCCGTACAGAGCTTGACGTTCGGTGTTTCTGACGAGCCTTCAGGCTCGCTGGAAACAGAAGTTATGAAGCAGCGGTCTAAAGACCGCTGCTCCATAACCTGTCCGCCTGCTCTGAGGCAGCGGACAGAAATCTACAGAAATCAACCCGATCGAATACAATCGGGTTGATTGACACCCCCTGCTAGTGGCCAATTGGCTGCGAATCTGCGAGGGGTGGTATTGCACCAGCAGTTCACAAGAACTGCTGGTGCAATGATAAATGCTCAGAGCGTATGCTGTCGGCATTTATCGATGTGCAGCTGACATGATCCGCTATATTGGATCATGTCCGCTTGCACAATCATAAATATGCCCCTTAGAAAAGTTTCCTGTACTATGAAACAGATAAGGACAAAATTTGACTCTTTAAAGGGACAGTCTACACCAAAATTGTTATAGTTTAAAAAGATAGATAATGCCTTATCTACCCATTTCCCAGCTTTGCATAACCAACATTGATATATTAATATAATTTATAAAATTTAAACCTCTAAATTTCTGCCTGTTTCTAAGATACTACAAACGGCCGCTTTTCACCTGCTTTTGTTATTTGCTTTACGCAACAGGAGACTGCTAGTTCACGTGTGCCATAAAGATAACATTGTGCTCATGCCCTGGGGAGTCATTTAAGAGTCAGCACAACACAGCACTAATTGACTAAAATGCAAGTCAAAAGATAATAAATAAACAGTCATGTGATCAAGGGGCTGTCAGAAGATGCTTAGATACAAGGTAATCACAGAGGTAAAAAGTGTATTAATATAACTGTGTTGGTTATGCAAAACTGGGGAATGGCTAATAAAGGGATTATCTATCTTTTAAAACAATACAAATTCTGGTGTAGACTGGCCCTTTAAAGAGCTAAGCAAATTTGAACTAATGTACTTAAATGAAAAATACATTTGGATGGAAATTTCAAATATATTGTTTTTGTATGTGATACAAAAAATAAATAAAACAAAAACAAATAATGTGCTCAAACCAAGAATATACGAGAAAGGGCCAGATTACAAGTGGAGGGCAAAATTGTGCTTGCACAAGTGCAATATTTGCACCCCACTCAGTAATCAGTGCACGCAAATACAACCTTGTGTGCGCATTGCAGGGAAGCTTTGCGCTCATGAGCGAGCGTGCGCTTCCATAGGCTCCAATAGGAGCCTCATTCTCATGCAGACACGGAAGATAACCTAGTGCAGCAAAGTGGGTAAGTCACGAAGCGATGGGTAGCAAAGTGTAAATATATATGTATATGAATATATACTGTACATATAAATGTTAACACATAAATATATCTGTACAGTATATAAGCATATACATACAGTACATATATATTTACAGTAAAACTACAGTCCCCATAGACCGCAATGTAAAGGCACTTTTCAGTGCCATTTTTTTTCTAACACCCCGACACTTTAAACCCTAAAAACTGCTTTGAGCAGTTTAAAAAAAAAATGCTATAATTTTTTTCTTATTATTTTGGGGGCAATTGTGGAATATATTTAAAATTAACCAGATGTCTGACCTCTGGTTAATTTTTGCTAACCCAAGCTTGCGGTAGCATTAACTTGTAATGGCTGGTTATTTATCGTGCACCCGTAAATGGGCGAATTTTCCCATTTATGGTCACATGATAAATTAGCGTTCCACTTGTAATTTAGCCCAAAATGTCCCAAAATTTCATTTTCTTATCCTCAAAGATTGCCTAATCTCCAGGGATCAGCACATGTAAGAGAAAATTTGAAACATAGTTCAACACCATAAATGTTTTATGTTTCTCTTAGTTTTGAATATTACCCACATTTTTCTAAGCTGTATACTGAGCGCTAACTGTTCACAGAGTGTTTTATAGCTGGTTCAATCAACCTCAGGGATGCCTTAGAGCTACAAGAGTAAAAATTACATGGCCCCCAGTACACTCCTGTTATAGCTATGAGCCTCAGTCTATGACTTAACTACTCTTCCATCGTAGGTTTCACCAATCCCTCTTGGCTATTTCAAGAATTCAAGGATATTGTCTTCGTATGAATTGATAGATAGTAGACATGTGCGGCCATGAAAAATTAGGTTCTGCCAAATTTTTCAGAACGACTATTCGGGAAAATTTATTTCTCTGAATATTCGTTGGCTGCCCTATTTGGTATTTGTTTTGTTTTAAACTAAACTAATACTGAATATTCTTAGAACCAGAGGCGTAACTAGAAACCACAGGGCCCAGGTGCAAGAATCTAAGCCACAAAAAGACGTTCTTGCTGCAAATATAATCTTGCAGAGCATTTAGAACAATGATACTAGGTGTACTAGCAAAGACCACATCAAGATACGGATACAGTGAAAATAGTTACATTATTCATTTTAAGTCTGAAATAATATTGCCATTTAATAGCATTTATGGTAAACATTTTAGAATACAATTTTGAATGTATTTTGTCACAAAAAATTGTAACATTAATTATTTTCTGTTTGAACAATTGACTTATAAATGTGTGTTTTTTTATTATGACATTTCCAAAGCAGTGATTATACTCAATTGTATTATAGGTCACCATTGTAAAACAATGTTCAAAAATATTTGATGGCTCCACTCTGTGGTTTCTCACATGTAAACATACACACATTGTGTAATCAATCTTCCACAAACAGATTGTGTGCATGTGTTTATTCAGTATATACAATGTATATTCATTTGCTTTAAATTATATACACAGCTGTACTTTGTCAACTAACTTTATAATTGTCACCATATGTATCAGTAAAAGTAAGAAAACACTACAGTTCATTTACATTATAAATAGTCATTTAAAAATGTTTAAATTATATTTTATATATTATTACTATTATACTTTGCAACTCAGAATTAAACCAATGTATTTGAACAACTGTAACTCTGCAAAATAATTTATAAAATATAATCACAATGTGTGATTTTTAATAACATTTTTATCATAATGTTAATATTATGGTTCCACTAGTCCAGTTTGATTTAGCCTTGTTTTTTAAAAAAACTATTGGTAACATCCTGAGGCACTGAAAACAAACAGCATAGGACTAGATCAGATTTCAGTTTACAACTGGAATGTAATTTACCCCACAATAAATTGCACATGAAACCTCATGTGTTTCCTATGTAGCTACTATAAACATTTGGCGTACTGTTATTATTTCTCAACTACATTTTTTTCTTTCCCTCACATTGGGGTTGATTTATCAAATGCTTTGGCAGGCTTTGCCTACCTACAACTGCAGGTTCTCACAAGAGAACCTGCAGTCCGTATTTATGAAGCAGCGTACATTGTGTTCTTGTGCAATGCTGAATTTCCGACAGTGGAATTTAACCCGCCAGAGGCGAGGTGCAGTGGACAGGGGTGCGTATGTACGACCCTGTCCGCCACAGCTTGATAAATCACCCCATTGTCTCACTACAGCATGTATGTATTGAAAAATGCAGTTTCAATATTTTCTATGAGGCAAAACTTATGGAATACTGCATTAAACACTAAAAACTTTTTTATGAATATGAAGAACTTACTAGTAGTCTGCAAAAATGATATACACTATCCGTTAACACAACTGACAAGTTACCTAACCTACAAATCTTAAAAGACTGGTGGAATTCATGTTTTTGCTCTCTTTTGCTGGCGCCAATTAGATACAGATGTAAATGAACGTGGGTTCTGATCTAACCAATTACTGTGTAGAATGCTGCTGGCTTATGTAAATTTCACTATATTTAAAGGGCCATAATAGTTTAAAAAGGACATGCTCTAATTCATTAGAGCATGTCATTTAACAACTGTCAACCCTGCCCTAAACTCGGCAAAGGCGTTAAACACACAGTAGAAGTTCAGCTCAAGACCCACAGAGCACTGTTGCTCCTGAGTGGAAAGTACCTCTTATCTAATCAGCACCACTAGTTAAACATCTAAATTGTGCGATTAGCGCTGCTGATGGGATTTGCTTTTGACTCGTACAAGTTGTTTTTATTGCACAAATCAAAAACTAGCACAGAGCAATCAATGTGAGTGTGTGAACATGAGAGAACAAACAAAATCACTTGTGTATAATCCGAAAACAAATGTAAATAGTGTATTTATTTGTTAGTGCCTCACACATCTTTCAGCATCTTAGAAATTCTGGAAGCTCTCCATTTTGTCTTTTAAAACTAATGTAAACCTCATAATCCAGACAAATCCAGATGTTGTCTGGTGAGCTCATTATTCACTGGGGACACCTGCGGGCACTACTAGTAAGTTTTCATTTGATGTTGAAAACTGCACTATTGGTTTATATTTGTTCAGACTTTACATGTTTACCCACATTGGGTCAGATTACTAGTGGAGCGTTATTTAAGGTTCCTGCTCGAGCATTAACTGCTCTAGAAGTTTTATTACAAGTTGAAAGTAAAAAGTTATCGCTCTGAAGCGAGCTAACCCGCCATGAAAATATATTTTATATTCCAATGTTCTTCACATAGAAGAATAAGTTCTATTTATTCATAAATAATTATTTCTAAATAGTATATATATATATATATATATATATATATATATATATATATATATATATATATATATATATATATATATATATATATATATATATGATAGTTTCTTGCACAAATATATATTTATACCTAGTTATCAGGCCTGAACTTACCATAGGGTATAGGGGGCAAATGCCCGGTGGACTGCTAGCCCCCATAGCCCAATTTTCTGCCATGTCGTGCAGAGATAATGTAAGACATACACCTAGCAGCTAAATTTTCAAGTGTCTATTTGCTGCTTGTTTGGAAAATTAGATTTGCCCATACATACAGTATATGACCTTAATATACACAGACAGGAGATACTATACATTCAATTTGTATTAATTATTTTTTGTTTCAGTTAAATTATATGTAAAAACCTTGTGTCCTCTTAAATGCCTCTGAAAATTGTGCAGGGTCCATTCCCAAGAGAGAGAGAGAGAGAGGCTGGATTGCCACCATCATACTAATGCTTGTTGAAAATGTATGACCCTGTAACATGCTACTGATTTTTTTTCTTAGCTCTCAGCACAAGTTAAATAGTCCTGGCTTTTCAAATTGTTTTGTATTCTAATTCCTAGTTAAATAAGATTATGGGGCCGATCTTACAAAGTGCGAGCGGACATGATAGCAGGGGGTGTCAATCAACCCGATCGAACCCGCTGCTTCTTAACTCCTGTTTCCGGTGAGCCTGAAGGCTCGCATGGCAACAGTTACATTCCGGGCCATTCGGCCCTTGTTAAATCGGCCCCTATGTATTGGTTTGTTTTGAAGAGTGTAGAAGTGGCAGGTAATGGTATGCTGAAAATCTTTTTCCTCTACAGATATGTTGACGGCTGTAGTGAGTCGTGTCTGCTCGACCTCGCTAAATGCCGACATTTAACATCACACAAGCATTTCTTGTTAAAAAAGTTGTGCAATGCCGCTCCCTGCACATTCGCGGCCAATCGTCCACTAGCATGGGTTGTCAATCATCCCGATCAGATCTTACGACCGCTACTTCTTATCTTCCGTTTCTGGTGGACCAGAAATGATGGGTGTAGAAATCAGCATCCCCTGCTTAATAAATCTACCCCCAAGAGTTTTGCATTGCTAATCTGGGCTACAGTTTTATAGGTGGGTCCAGTTTATCTACTTAAAGGAATTTATATTTCTGCACAGATTACATCTACAGTTCATACAGTCGATTGTGTGCTTTCTACTTATTTATTATTTTAGAAATGCAAAATATGTAAATAAGTAACTCAGAAGAATGACACAAAAGAAACAATTAGTTGGATAAGGGAAAACACAAAACAGATTAACTAAGCAGAGCGGTAGGAGAAACACACATCAGTGTGACACGGAAAAAAGAAAAAAGTGTGGAAAAAAGAAACAGTGACACGAACGGTAAGCAGGGTAAAAGGGTGGGATTGAAAAATAACAAGGATAGGAAGAGGAATAAACCCTTAAAAGCATAGAGCGAAACCAAAACATATGTCAGAAACAATCAATATGAAAAGGTAATTTTAACAGCAAGTGGAAAACAAATACTTTAAGAAAACACAGTGACTAACAGCCTGTCCTTTTTCTACGTAGGCATAATTTAGAAAAGCTATTAAGTACTGAAATGGAAAATACATACATACAAAATAAACGAAAAACATTTAAAACTTTCATTTTATTAGTGATTTGCAAAACTACTAGTGAGTATGTCCATCTTATCTCCGTTAAATGTGGCCAATTAGGGTTAGTAGTACAAAAGTTTGTGCACCTCTCTAAGCAATCTCTGTCTTGTATGTAGCTGATTAAGACAATTTGCAACATTGTGAAGGAAGCCTAGGTTACAGTATTTGCTTTATTTGCTTTTCATGGTCAAGTACATTTATTTACACAATAGCAATAAATTGTAAAAATAAAAAATATATATACACACACACACACACACATATATATATATATAGTAATATCATGTATATATACTTTTTTAGCGCACTTGCTTTAGCGCCCCTTCGGGTTAGCTCTCAAGCAAAAGCCAGTACAGGGTTATGTTGTGCACACCATAGAAGTCTATGAGTAGAGGGACACAGCACGTCTGCACAATCCAACTTCCAAATGTTAGTGCATATCATATTTTACTTTCAACTTGCAATATGACCTCAAGAATAGGAGTGCAGCACTATTGATTTAAATTTAGTGATGTTAGCGCTTAATAAAAAATTGCGCTAATATTTTTGCTTTCCACTTGTAATCTAGAATTTGATAGAAATCGGTGCTAATCTGTAAGGGGGATTCTCAATTCAATGGAATATCTCTGGGTAACTCTTCCAACAATGTATGGAGCTTCTCTGCAACACTAAGGGAAAACTCACAATAGTGTAGTATGCCGAGCATAGAGTAGGCACCAAAATGGAAAACACTCACCTGGAATATGTTCCTAAAATCAGCAGATTTGTATGAAATATTTGATTCAAATTTCAGCTTGAAAATGTATAATAATATAGTTTATTATTTCAATGTGTTTCAATGATTTATAATGCCTTCCTCAAGAGAATATCAATCATAGAAAATAGCTATATATGTTTTACAAGATTCATGGTTTAAATACATACAGATTCCAGCCATCACATTTACATAAAGCGGTTAAAAAGTAAAAAAAAAAAAAGTCTTTATTCCCCACAAAAAAATGTATATATGAAAACAATCCATATTTAAAATGTATCTATTCTAATTAAATAGTTTAAAAACATAATCATTTTTTATATATATTCATATAGATATAAAGCTATTATATATATATATATATACTGTATATATATATATATATATATATATATATATATATATATATATAAAAATAATAAAATTTTCTTCTAAGAACCTAGGAATTTTAAATATTGGCCTTAAAGCAGTTGGCTTTAGAGCAGTTAACCACTACACGGCAGGCATAGGCCTACTCAGAGACGCAGTTGAGAATGGCACTATGGCGCAAATAATTATAATAAAAGAAGATTGCATTACCGGAGGGTTGGGGCTTTGCTAATCACGAATGATTGCTTTGCTAATAAATATTGCTTTGCTAATCACGAATGCTGTGAGTAACCTCCTTGAATAACATACTCTGAGCCTTACTGGAAAAGCACAAGCATAGTCTATCTTCCCACGATTTGATGAAGGGATAGAGAGGCGGATGTTTGGTGGGAAAGCTCCATTTTGAATATTTGTGTTGCGCAGTTCTAAAGTCTCTGTTTCAGGCTGAGCCTTACACCTATTCTCAATCAAAACTGAGACATTAGCACATAAGCGATCAAGGCTAAATATAAGTGACATTCCTCAATTGTTAAAAAAAAAAAAAAAAGGGAAGAAAACATATCTCTCTTTTGACACAAGGATACTCAGGGCTCAGTGAGGCCTAACTAGGCTCCCCACCTAGATTTATGATTAGTGATGTCGCGAACCTAAAAATTTCGGTTCGCGAACGGAGGACTCGAACTTCCGCAACTGTTCGCAGACCGGCGAACCGGGCGAACCGGGCGAACCGCCATTGACTTCAATAGGCAGGCGAACTTTAAAACCAACAGGGACTCTTTCTGGCCACAATAGTGATGGAAAAGTTGTTTCAAGGGGACTAACACCTGGACTGTGGCATCCCGGAGGGGGATCCATGGCAAAACTCCCATGGAAAATTACATAGTTGATGCAGAGTCTGGTTTTAAGCCATAAAGGGCATAAATCACCTAACATTCCTAAATAGTTTGGAATAACGTGCTTTAAAACATCAGGTATGTTGTTGTATCGATCATGTAGTGTAAGGGTTACGCCCGCTTCATAGTGACAGACCAAACTCCCCGTTTAAAGGTACAGTCTACACCAGAATTTTTATTGTTTTAAAAGATAGATAATCCCTTTATTACCCATTTCCCAGTTTTGCATAACTAACACATTTATAATAATATACTTTTAACCTCTGTGATTATCTTGTATCTAAGCCTCTGCAAACTGCCCCTTTTTTCAGTTCTTTTGACAGACTTGCAGTCTAGCCAATCAGTGCCTGCTCCCAGATAACTTCTCGTGCACGAGCACAGTGTTATCTATATGAAATACGTGAACTAACACCCTCTAGTGGTTAAAAACTGTTAAAATGCAATCTGAAAGAGGTGGGCTTCAAGGTCTAAGAAATTAGCATATGAACCTCCTAGGTTAAGCTTTCAACTAAGAATACCAAGAGAACAAAGCAAAATTGGTGATAAAAGTAAATTGGAAAATTGTTTAAAATTACATGCTCTATCTGAACCCTGAAAGTTTATTTTGGCCTAGACTGTCCCTTTAACGCACCGCAAACAACCGCAAACAGTCCATTTGCACAACCGCAAACTCCCCATTTGCACAAGGTTGGATACCAAGCTAGCCATGTCCCGTTCCTTGTCCTCACTGATGTCATTGAAGGTCTCTTCCTCCACCCAGCCACGTACAACACCAAGGGTCCCCGAAAGGTGACAACAAGCCCCCTGGGATGCCTGCTGTGTTTGGTCTTCCACCTCCTCAAAGCCACCTTCCTCCTCTGACTCCTCTTCTTCAGACTCCTCTCTCTGCGTTGCCTCTCTCTGCGTTATTATAAGGTGTGTTAAGTAGTACTATTCCTATCAGTTTAATCCCTGTGGTGTCACCTATCAGGGGACGTGTATATGGCATGGATTTTAGGAACCGGGAGATGGAAAAAGATGCTTGGTCGGTCCTCCTACTTCAAATTTGGGGCACTGCGCGTGCAATCTACTGTGCCACCAGATATGAGTGGTATGTTAAGTAGTACTATTCCTATCACTTTAATCCCTGTTATGTGCCTTTTTTTGTTTTGTTTTTTGAAGCCACAGTGCAGCACCAGAGGCCAGAAAAATTTGGCATGCCTGAAAAATTAGGTATTGTTGCAGCCGCTGCTGTAGCAGCGGCCAGAAAAATTGATGTTTGTTTCCCTGGCAGAAAGTGCCCTAAAACATTGCGGCTTGAACACTAGTTGGTGGCGGATAAGTCACGCAAGTCATCCGGCATTCGAAGATAACATACAGCAGCTTGTGGACCATTTATAGCCCAAGGCAGATCATCTCATTAGGCCTTTTTACTCAAATGTATCGCCCAATGTCAGTCCCTTTGGGATCCATCCCTCATTCATCTTAATAAAGGTGAGGTAATATAGACTTTTTTGACCTAGCCGACTTCTCTTCTCAGTGACAATACCTCCTGCAGCACTGAAGGTCCTTTCTGACAGGACACTTGAAGCGGGGCAGGCCAGAAGTTCTATAGCAAATTGGGATAGCTCAGGCCACAGGTCAAGCCTGCACACCCAGTAGTCAAGGGGTTCATCGCTCCTCAGAGTGTCGAGATCTGCAGTTAAGGCGAGATAGTCTGCTACCTGTCAGTCGAGTCTTTCTCTGAGGGTGGACCCCGAAGAGCTGTGGCGATGCATAGGAGTTAAAAAGCTCTGCATGTCCTCCATCAACAACACGTTTGTTAAGCGTCCTGTCCTTGTCGGCGTGGTCATGGGAGTCGGAGGATTACTTTCACCTCTTCCCCTGTTAGATTCCCGTTGTGCTGTGACATCACCCTTATACGCTGTATAAAGCATACTTTTTAATTTATTTTGGAACTGCTGCATCCTTTCCGACTTGCGGGAATTTGGTAACATTTCAGGCACTTTATGCTTATACCGGGGGTCTAGTAGCATGGACACCCAGTACAGGTCGTTTTCCTTCAGTTTTTTTTATACGAGGGTCACTCAACAGGTACGACAGCATGAAAGACCCCATTTGCACAAGTTTGGATGCCGAGCTACTCATGTCCCGTTCCTCGTCCTCAGTGATCTCACTGAAGGTATGTTCTTCCCCCCAGCCACGTACAACACCACGGGTACCAGATAGGTGACAACGAGCACCCTGGGATGCCTGTTGTGGTTGGTCTTCCTCCTCCTCCTCCTCAAAGCCACATTCCTCCTCTGACTCCTCTTCCTCACAATCCTCTTCCAGCGTTGCCGCTGGTCCAGCAAGCGATGCTGATAAGGCTGTTTCTGGTGGCGATGGTGACCACAACTCTTCCTCTTCCTCTTCACCCTCATCTACGGCTGATCCAGCACTCTTCGCAGGGCACGCTCCAGGAAGAAAACAAATGGTATGATGTTGCTGATGGCGCCTTCGGTGCGACTGATTAGGTTTGTCACCTCCTCAAAAGGATGCATGAGCCTACAGGCATTGCGCATGAGCGTCCAGTAACTTGGCAAAAAAATCCCCAGCTCCGCAGAGGCTGTCCTAGCACCCCGGTCATACAAATACTCGTTAACGGCTTTTTCTTGTTGGAGCAGGCGGTCGAACATTAGGAGTGTTGAATTCCAATGTGTCGGGCTGTCGCAAATCTAGCGCCTCACTGGCATGTTGTTTCGCCGCTGGATATCTGCAAAATTCGCCATGGCTGTGTAGGAACGCCTGAAATGGCCACACACCTTCCTGGCCTGCTTCAGGACGTCCTGTAAGCCTGGGTACTTATGCACAAAGCGTTGTACGATCAGATTACACACATGTGCCATGCACGGCACATGTATCAACTTGCCCAATTTCAATCCCGCCAACAAATTACTTCCATTGTCAGAAACCACTTTGCCGATCTCCAGTTGGTGAGGAGTTAGCCACTGATCCACCTGTGCGTTCAGGGCAGACAGGAGTGCATTTCCGGTGTGACTCTCTGCTTTCAGGCAAGTCAACCCCAAGACGGCGTGACACTGCCGTATCCGGGATGTGGAATAGTACCTGCGGAGCTGGGGGAGTGCCGTTGATGTGGAGCAAGACGCAGCAGCAGAAGAGGACTCAGCCGAGGAAGAGGTTATGGAAGAGGATGGAGTAGGAGGAGTAGAGGAGGTAGCAGCAGACCTGCCTGCAAGTCGTGGTAGTGTCACCAACTCCTCTGCAGAGCCACGCATTCCATGCTTGGCAGTCGTCAGCAGATTTACCCAATGCGCAGTGTAGGTGATATACCTGCCCTGACCATGCTTTGCAGACCAGCTATCAGTGGTCAGATGGACCCTTGCCCCAACACTGTGTGCCAGACATGCCATTACTTCCTTTCGCACAATCGAGTACAGGTTGGGGATTGCCTTTTGTGAAAAGAAATTTCGGCCGGGTACCTTCCACTGCGGTGTCCCAATAGCTACAAATGTTTTGAATGCCTCAGACTCCACCAGCTTGTATGGTAAAAGCGGGCAGGCTAAGAGTTCAGACAAGCCAGCTGTCAGACGCCGGGCAAGGGGGTGACTTTGGGACATTGGCTTCTTACGCTCAAACATGTCCTTGACAGACACCTGACTGTGGGTAGATGAGCAGGAACTGCTACGGAAGAGAGACGGAGTGGTGGATGGTTGAGAGGGGGCAAGGAGGACAGCAGTGGTTGACGTGGCTGAAGATGCTGGACCAGGAGGAGCATGGCGGCTTTGAGTTTGTGTGCTGCTTCTACTCATGTGTTCATCCCATCGGCGTTTGTGATGTGAGATCATGTGCCTTCGCAAAGCAGTTGTACCTAGGTGGGTGTTGGACTTCCCACGATTCAGTTTCTTTTGGCACAGGTTGCAAATGGCATCGCTGTTGTCAGAGGCAGACACACAAAAAAAATGCCACACTGCTGAGCTCTGCAATGACGGCATTCTGGTGGTGGCAACAGCATGCGTTGATTGGCGTGCTGTCTGGCTGACCCCGGTCGCTGATGCATGCTGTCTGACTGTGCCACTAGCTACTTGCAACGACCTCCCCCTGCTTCCAACTTGTCTCCTCCTCCTCTCTGTCTCCCCATCTGAACTTTCCCCCTCTTCTTCTTCTCTTCTAGCGGGCACCCACGTGACATTCACGGACGCATCATCATCAACCGCTTCACTTGTATCTGACAAATTAACAAAGGAAGCAGCAGCGGGTACAACATCATCATCACACCATACGTCCATGTCTGTAATGCTGCCTGACTAAGACATATCACTGTTATCTACATCCTCTGTCAATGATGGTTGCGCATCACTCATTTCTTCAAACTGATGTGTCAATAACTCCTCTGACAGATCAAGTGAAGCGGCTGTGGTGCTAGTGTTGGTGGTGGCGGCAGGCGGGCGAGTGGTCACTTGAGAGGTGCCCGAAGCTAAGCTGGAGGTGGATGGTGCGTCAAGGTTCTGAGCGGAAGCTGTAGAAGATTGGGTGTCCTGTGTTAGCCAGTCAACTAGGTCCTCCTCAGAACTTTTCGCGTTCATGGTACGTGGCCTCTGAACACTGGGCATTATTGTAGGGTCAAAGGGAATCACAGCACCACGACGGCACCTGAGGGGTGGCCTGCCTCTGCCTGTTATTTTTTTTTTAAATGTACACTTACACTACTATTAAACAAAATATGAGTGGTGCCACTGGGCAAGTGGGCACAGTATACGCTGTGAGCCTGACACAAAAAAGCAGACTGATGTTTCACAATCCAAAAAGTTTATTTTTTTTAAATGTACACTTACACTACTATTAAACAAGATATGAGTGGTGGCACTGGCCAAGTGGGCACAGTATACGCTGTGAGCCTGACACAAAAAAGCAGACTGATGTTTCACAGTCAAAAAAGTTTATTTTTTAAATATTTACATTACTGTTACAACAAATATGAGTGGTGGCACTAGTTGGCAAATGGGCCTGGCACACACGCTGGCAGGCAGGCAACTGCAATTAGATTACACTAGCAGACTGATGTTTCACAGTCAAAAAAGTTTTTTTTTAAATATTTACACTACTGTTACAACAAATATGAGTGGTGGCACTAGTTGGCAAGTGGGCCCTGGCACACACGCTGGCAGGCAGGCAGGCAACTTTAATTAGATTACACTAGCAGACTGATGTTTCACAGTCAAAAAAGTTTTTTTAAAAAAATATTTACACTACTGTTACAACAAATATGAGTGGTGGCACTAGTTGGCAAGTGGGCCTGGCACACACGCTGGCAGGCAGGCAACTGCAATTAGATTACACTAGCAGACTGATGTTTCACAGTCAAAAAAGTTTTTTTTTAAATATTTACACTACTGCTATAACAAATATGATTGGTGGCACTAGTTGGCAAGTGGGCCTGGCACACACGCTGGCAGGCAGGCAACTGCAATTAGATTACACTAGCAGACTGATGTTTCACAGTCAAAAAAGTTTTTTTCTAAATATTTACACTACTGCTATAACAAATATGAGTGGTGGCACTAGTTGGCAAGTGGGCCTGGCACACACGCTGGCAGGCAGGCAACTGCAATTAGATTACACTAGCAGACTGATGTTTCACAGTCAAAAAAGTTTTTTTAAAAAATATTTACACTACTGTTACAACAGATATGAGTGGTGGCACTTAGTAGGTGGGCCTGGCACATATGCTGGCAGGCAGGCAACTGCAATTAGATTACACTTGCAGACTGATGTTTCACAGTCAAAAAAGTTTTTTTTTTATAAATATTTACACTACTGTTACAACAAATATGAGTGGTGGCACTAGTTGGCAAGTGGGCCTGGCATACACGCTGGCAGGCAGGCAACTGCAATTAGATTACACTAGCAGACTGATGTTTCACAATCCAAAACGTTTATTTTTTTTAAATGTACACTTACACTACTATTAAACAAGATATGAGTGGTGGCACTGGCCAAGTGGGCACAGTATACGCTGTGAGCCTGACACAAAAAAGCAGACTGATGTTTCACAGTCAAAAAAGTTTATTTTTTAAATATTTACATTACTGTTACAACAAATATGAGTGGTGGCACTAGTTGGCAAATGGGCCTGGCACACACGCTGGCAGGCAGGCAACTGCAATTAGATTACAGTAGCAGACTGATGTTTCACAGTCAAAAAAGTTTTTTTTTTTTAAATATTTACACTACTGTTACAACAAATATGAGTGGTGGCACTAGTTGGCAAGTGGGCCTGGCACACACGCTGGCAGGCAGGCAACTGCAATTAGATTACACTAGCAGACTGATGTTTCACAGTCAAAAAAGTTTTTTTAAAAAAATATTTACACTACTGTTACAACAAATATGAGTGGTGGCACTAGTTGGCAAGTGGGCCAGGCACACATGCTGGCAGGCAGGCAACTGCAATTAGATTACACTAGCAGACTGATGTTTCACAGTCAAAAAAGTTTTAAAAAAAATATTTACACTACTGCTATAACAAATATGAGTGGTGGCACTAGTTGGCAAGTGGGCCTGGCACACACGCTGGCAGGCAGGCAACTGCAATTAGATTACACTAGCAGACTGATGTTTCACAGTCAAAAAAGTTTTTTTTTAAATATTTACACTACTGTTATAAAAAATATGATTGGTGGCACTAGTTGGCAAGTGGGCCTGGCACACACGCTGGCAGGCAGGCAACTGCAATTAGATTACACTAGCAGACTGATGTTTCACAGTCAAAAAAGTTTTTTTAAAAAAATATTTACACTACTGTTACAACAGATATGAGTGGTGGAACTTAGCAGGTGGGCCTGGCACACACGCTGGCAGGCAACTGCAATTAGATTACACTAGCAGACTGATGTTTCACAGTCAAAAAAGTTTTTTTTTTTAAATATTTACACTACTGTTATAACAAATATGAGTGGTGGCACTAGTTGGCAAGTGGGCCTGGCACACACGCTGGCAGGCAGGCAGCTGCAATTAGATTACACTAGCAGACTGATGTTTCACAGACAAAAGAAATGTAAAAAAATATTTACACTACTGTTACAACAAATATGATTGGTGGCACTAGTTGGCAAGTGGGCCTGGCACACACGCTGGCAGGCAGGCAACTGCAATTAGATTACAATAGCAGACTGATGTTTCACAGTCAAAAAAGTTTATTTTTTAAATATTTACACTACTGTTACAACAAATATGAGTGGTGGCACTAGTTGGCAAGTGGGCCTGGCACACACGCTGGCAGGCAGGCAACTGCAATTAGATTACACTAGCAGACTGATGTTTCACAGTCAAAAAAGTAGGTTTTTTAAAAAATATTTACACTACTGTTACAACAAATATGAGTGGTGGCACTAGTTGGCAAATGGGCCTGGCACACATGCTGGCAGGCAGGCAGGCAGGCAACTGCAATTAGATTACACTAGCAGACTGATGTTTCACAGTCAAAAAAGTTTTTTTTTTAAATATTTACACTACTGTTACAACAAATATGAGTGTTGGCACTAGTTGGCAAGTGGGCCTGGCACACACGCTGGCAGGCAGGCAACTGCAATTAGATTACACTAGCAGACTGATGTTTCACAGTAAAAAAAGTTTTTTAAAAAAATATTTACACTACTGTTACAACAAATATGAGTGGTGGCACTAGTTGGCAAGTGGGCCTGACACACACGCTGGCAGGCAGGCAACTGCAATTAGATTACACTAGCAGACTGATGTTTCACAGTCAAAAAAGTTTTTTTTTTAAATATTTACACTACTGTTACAACAAATATGATTGGTGGCACTAGTTGGCAAGTGGACCTGGCACACACGCTGGCAGCAGGTAACTGCAATTAGATTACACTAGCAGACTGATGTTTCACAGTCAAAAAAGTTTTCTTTTAAAATATTTACACTACTGTTACAACAGATATGAGTGGTGGCACTTAGCAAGTGGGCCTGGCACACACGCTGCCAGGCAGGCAACTGCAATTAGATTACACTAGCAGACTGAAGTTTCACAGTCAAAAAAGTTTTTTTTTTTTAAATTTACACTACTGTTACAACAGATATGAGTGGTGGCACTACAGGCAGGCAACTGCAATTAGATTACACTAGCAGACTGATGTTTCACAGTAAAAATTACACAGGCAAAAAAAAAAATGACTGATGTTCTAGCCCTAAAAAGCGCTTTTTGGGGTGCTGTCCAAACAGCAGAGATCATATGAGTCCTTCAGGACTGTAGTGGACACTGAATACACTAGCCTAGCTATCAATTTCACTAAAAAATCAGCAGCAGCTACACTGTCCCTCCTCTCACTAACAATGCAGGATCAGAATGAATCTAAAGTGGCTGCTGTACAGGAGCTGGGAAGGTCTGGGAGGGAGTGTCTGCTGCTGATTGGCTGTAATGTGTCTGCAGACTGTGAGATACAGGGTCAAAGTTTACTCAATGATGACGAATAGGGGGCGGATCGAACATCGCATATGTTCGCCCACCGCTGCAAACGCGAACAAGCTATGTTCGCTGGGAACTATTCGCCGGCGAACAATTCGCAACATCACTATTTATGATACTGTATTACAAAATACACAGCTCTTGCACAAAACAATCTTATTTACACATCTGCCTCAATCTCACGGTGTACAGGTTACATTGACATCGAGATACCTGCAGAGAATATACCAAAAAGACATGGTACTGACTACAAATAAAGGATACCAGTTTCTAATCTAATCAGATCTAATTTCCATCTTCAAAATCTTCCAGAAACATATGATAACCTAAGTGAAGTCCTCCAAGAAATACTATGCAAGCTTCTACTAAATGTGAAAGAGAAATTATTTCTCATTGACAGAGTTCACAGAGTTTTAAATAAACCACAAGTGCCCAATGTACCAAGAGATGTTATAATAAAGTTTCATTACTACATGACAAAATAATTACTACTACATGAAAAGATAAAAGCCCAATCTATTGAGTTTGAAAAGAGTAAACTACATTTTTTTTACAGATTTATCTCCCACAACACAAAGGATATGAAGAGATTTAAAGCCTATAACTACCATTCTACTAAAAGCTCAAATTAAATACAGATGGGTCTTCCCTTTAGATTGGTGTTTATCTACAATAGAAACTCTCAATCCTGCACCAATGTAGAAGAGGGACTTGAGCTCATGCGAAGACTCCGACTTCAAGAAATGGAAGACATCCAACCAAAGCCTTTGTCACCGAGATCACCCCAAAAAGCAGTTAAACACCTCTGGAACAAAGTCTCCAAGGACTTCAGTACAATGCAGCCAACCTGAAAGAGTGAGAGTTTGGGATCCATTCAATTTTTTAAAATTATGTGTGTTGCATACTTAGTTTAGAAATTCTAGATTGCTGAGATGAACACATTCTACTCTTAAAGAGCCATATCCAAGGCTCAATAAATTTGTTAAAATGTTATTTTCTGCCTAGGTTTCAATGCTACGGTCTACAGTTTTTTCCTGAAATAGACATTGACTTTCTAGATAGAGTTTGCTTAGTTTCCCGCCACATATGAAAGGAATAATTTGGTCTATATGATATTGCTCATATAAGGGAAAAAATATATACTTAACTAATGGAAAGCACTTGTGTTGTTTGTTTGACCTGGGACCTTTGTTCTTCAAGATGAACTTATCCTACCCTTAAAGAGTCATACCTGAGGATTATTAAATATGTTTAAATGTTATTTTCCAGCAAGGTACCGTTACTAATAACTATGGTTTGTTCCAGAAATAGGCCGTGAATTTTAAAAAAATGTTTATTTAGTCTTCCATCAAATGTGGGAAGAATATTTTGGTTTATAAGACATTATTCCGATAAGGAAAGTGTATTATTTAATTAATAGATGTTTAAAAGAATAGGGTTTTTTTTTAACATAACTTTAGCCATTATCTTTATATTTTTCCTACTGATAGGGTAAAATATCTAAACAAGCCTGAGATGTTAGATATTATTCATTTGTAACAGTCCAAAGATGATTATTAAGTTTTAATGTTCACATCATAAACTTGGTGAAGTTTATTAATATGTTTAAGAATCACGCACTGATACTAATGTATACTAATGTTAACTTTTCTTTTACTTTATCCTTCCCTTCTTTAAAACTTTTTTCCTTCTTTTTGGTAACCCATGACACCATTGATATCTTACTTCATAAACAGTTCAGTTACATATCTACTTAGCTATACCATGAGAAAAGGAGGGGTGTCTCTCTTGTGAAGATCTGCATCATAACTGTAAGTACTCTGATTTATATAAATGCAGAGTCCAAAAAAAAAACACACAAATATGTCCTTTAAAATAATCTCTCACAATGTTAGAGGACTACACTCCAATATTAAGAAAAATAAATAAATATCAGAATATAAAACAAGTAAGGCACATATTATCATGTTACAGGAAACTCATTTTACTCAACATACACCACAACATTGGGATAAAGCCTTCCCAATTCAATACCATGCAACTGCAGAAAAAAAGGGGGTATCTATTATTCTACATTCTTCCCTTAACTTTCTAGAGGGGGAAGTTATTAGAGATCCAGAACGAAGATTCCTTATATTAAAAGGGAAAATACAGGGCAAGTCGATAATATTGGTAAACATATACCCCCCAAAGGAAAATCAGGCAACTTTTCTAGCAAAAATCTGTAAACTGCTAACTTCATAGAAGCAGTACAAGATAATCCTTGCAGGAGATTTCAATCTAAAATATATGACAAGATAGATAAGTCCCCAGCTCCAAATATACCTTCTAAAAAGATTCTAAGTGATCTCTTGCTGGATCATAACCTATTGGAGTAAGGAATTATACCTTTTTTTCTGTGGCACATAATTCATATTCGAGGATAGATTATATCTTAATAACCCAAATCTTGTGCCCTCTGGTGACTAACTCTACAGTTATACAAAGCTCTTGGTCAGACCATGTCATGGTGGTGACATCCTTAAGAGGTTTTTTGATCTTTCTGGAACCAGATCCTGGAATCTAGACCCTTCCTAACTTTTATGCAAAAAACTAGAAACACACATCAGAAACTTTTGGGCCAATAATATTAACTCCACTAGCAACCCATTATTTGTTTGGGGTGCCTTTAAAGGGACACTGTACCCAAAAATGTAATTTCGTGATTCAGATTGAGCATGAAATTTTAAGCAAATTTCAAATTTACTCCTATTATCAAATTATCTTCATTCTCTTGGTATCTTTATTTGAAATGCAAGAATGTAAGTTTAGATGCCGGCCCATTTTTGGTGTTCAACCTGGGTTGTCCTTGCTGATTGGTGGATAAATTCATCCACCAATAAAAAAGTGCTGTCCAGAGTACTGAAACCAAAAAAAAGCTTAGATGCCTTCTTTTTCAAATAATGATAGCAAGAGAACGAAGAAAAATTGATAATAGGAGTAAATTAGAAAGTTGCTTAAAATTGCATGCTCTTTCTGAATTACAAATGAACAAATTTGGGTTCAGTGTCCCTTTAAGGCTTTTATTAGAGGTATTTTAATACAGGAAAAAGCTGCAATTAACAAAACAAGAACTACATTAATACAACAACAAAAAACAAGAATTAGAAGAGCTACATATAAGACACACTCAGACCCGATCTATTATTATTATTATTATCAGGTATTTGTAGGAGCATCAACAGGTTCCGCAGTGCTATGAACATGGGTGGTATATAAAAAAAAAAATGATTACAGGGATCAAATGGGGAGAGAGGGTCCTGCCAAGAGTTGCACTGTTGTAGTCGGCTCTTATGAAGGTGAACTACAAACAGCTGGGCTCATAGGCTTACATGCTATGGGGTTTTAGGGGATAGCAGTGGAGATAGGAAGGTTAGTATAGGTTGTAAGCATCCCTGAATAGTAGAGTCTGCAGGGAGCACTTGAAGATTTTAAAACTAGGGGAGATTCTTGTGGAGCGAGGCAGAGAGTTCCATAAGATGGGAGCCAGTCTTAAGAGATCTTGTAGACAGGAATGTGAGGAGGTAACAAGAGAGGAGGAGATCATGAGCGGAGTGAAGGGGACGGGAGGGAGAGTATCTGGAGACAAGGTCTGAGATGTAGGGGGGAGCAGTGCAATTGAGGGCTTTGTATTTCAGAGTGAGAAATTTGTGTTTAATCCTGGAGGCAAGAGAAGCCAGTGAAGGGATTGGCAGAGAGGTGTGACAGATGAAGAGTAACCTCCAAGAAAGATGAGCCGGGCAGAGGCATTCATTATGGATTGTAAAGGTGCAGGGCAGCAGCTAGGGAGACCAGAGAGGATAGAGTTGCAGTAGTCGAGGCGGGAAAGGATTAGAGAGTGAATTAAAATCTTTGTTGTGTCTTGTGTAAGGAAATGTCTAATTTTAGCGATGTTTTTAAGGTGGAAGCAGTAGGCTTTAGCGAAGGACTGAATGTGAGGAGTGAAAGAAAGATCTGAGTCAAGTGTGACCCCAAGACATCGGGCATGTGAGGTTGGGGTAATGATGGAGTTGTCAACAGTTATAGAGACATGGGGGGTGGAGATTTTGGAAGAAGGGGGGAAATAAGGAGCTCAGTTTTGGAGAGATTTAGCTTGAGGTAGTGAGAGGACACCCAAGATGAGATATGAGAGAGACAGTTAGTGACACCGGTTAGCAATAAAGGAGATAGTTCTGGTGCAGAGAGGTAGATTTGGGTATCGTCGGCATACAAATGATAATGAAACCCGTGGGACTTTATTAAGGAACCTAGTGAGGACGTGTAGATTGAGAAGAGGAGTCCAAGGACAAAGCCTTGTGGTACACCAACAGAAAGAGGTAACGGGGCAGAGGGTACCCCAGAGAAGGCTACACTAAAGGTACGGTTAGACAGATAGAAAGAGAACCAAGAGAGAGCTGTGTCACAGATGCCGAAGGATTCAAGGGTATGGAGCAAAAGAGGGTGGTCAACAGTATCAAAGGCTGCAGACAGATCAAGGAGGATAAGTAGAGAAAAGTGGCCTTTTGATTTTGCTGTAAGTACGTTGTTGGTAACCTTAACAATTGCTGTCTCTGTTGAGTGAAGGGGGAGAAATCCATACTGCAGTGGGTCAAGGAGGGAATTTAAAGGGACATAATACTCATATGCTAAATCACTTGAAACTGATGCAGTATAACTGTAAAAAGCTGAAAATATCACCTGAGCATCTCTATGTAAAAAAGGAAGATATTTTACCTCACAATCTCCTCAGCTCAGCAGAGTAAGTTCTGTGTAAAAAGTTATACTCAGCTGCTCCCAGCTGCAGGTAAAAATAAAAAAAAATGAAGAAATGAACAGCAGCCAATCAGCATCAGCAGTGCTGAGGTCATGAACTCTTACTGTGATCTCATGAGATTTGAGTTAACTCTCATGAGATTTCATAGTAAACTTCCTTTACCTGATTGGTGAAATAATATGAGAGTTCACGATGCTCATTCCCTAAGATGTCCCAGGACAGACACACTAAAATGCTGCTTAGAAATCCTTTACAATGGGAGGTGGCTACTGAGGAACTTTTTAGGTAAAATATCTTTCTTTTTTACATAGAGATGTTCAGGAGATATTTTCTAGTCAGCTTTTTACAGCTATGCTGCATCACTTTAAAGTGTTTAAACATTTGGGTATTATGGCCCTTTAATGTAAGGAAATGGGATAGACGTACATATACTAGCTTTTTAAGAAGCTTTGAGGCAAGAGTTAGTAGGGAAATAGGGCAGTAGTTGGATGGGGAGGTTGGATCGAGAGAAGGTTTCTTGAGGATAGGTGTGACTAATGCATATTTAAGAGATGTGGGAACTATACCAGTGCTGTGGGAGAGGTTGAAGATGTGGAGTATAGGGGTAAGGGTAGAAGAGAGGGAGGGGAGTAGTTGTGAGGGGATGGGGTCGAGGGGACAGGTAGTGAGGTGAGAGGATAGTATAAGGGCAGAAACGTCATCCTTTGTAACAGGGGCAAAAGAGCTAAATTTATGGCTATGTGAGTTTTGGATGATTGTGAGCTTTTGAGGGTGTGGAAGACCAGTCGTATGTTGAGAGCTGATTTAATTTCTGATGGAGTCGATTTTGTTATTGAAGTAGCTGACAAAATCTTGGGCTGAGAGAAAAGTTGTGGTGGGAGGTGGAGGTGGGTGGAGAAGAGTATATGATGTGGAGAACAGATGTTTTGGGTTTGAAGAAAGAGTAGAGATAAGAGTAGAGAAGTAATGTGGCTTATATAGATTAAGGGCAGAATAGTAAGAGTTCAAGATGAACTTAAAGTGAAGAAAGTCAGCAGAACTCCGAGATTTCCTCCAGTGTCGCTCAGCAGTACGGTAACATCTGTGTAGGTACTGTGTCAGAGGAGTATGCCAAGGCTGAGGATGAGTGTATGTTTTCCGAGCTATGGTAGGTGGGGCCAGGCTATCAAGGACCAATGTAAGGGTTGAGTTATAATGGCAGATGGATTATTCAGGACAGGAAAAGAAGGGGATGGAAGAGAGAAGAGGTTCGAGAGGGCTAGCGAGCAGTTGCTGGTCTAATGACTTGATTCTTCTGTGAAGTTTAGTGTGAGGGGTAGAAGGAGGGATAGTAGAAGGGAGGGAGGTGATGGTACAAGTGAGGAGGTGATGGTCAGAAACAGGCAAAGGTCCGTTTGTGAAGTTTGAGATAGTCCATCGATAACTGAAAATCAGATTAAGGGAGTTACCATCTTTGTCACTGGGAGAGTCAGTCCATTGTGACAGGCCAAAAGAGGAAGTGAGTTGCAGAAGTTGTTTTGCAGAGGAGGCAGAGGGATTATCAACAGGGAAGTCACAGAGAATGAGGACAGGGCTATCCGAGGAAAGAGAGACTTGTAGTACAAATGACACAAACAAGACAGGGAAATTGCCAGGATTTGAATGCAGGGATCAATTCACATACCAAAGAGAGACTTGTAGTACAAATAACACAAAAAACAGGGAAATTGGCAGGATTTGAATGCAGGGATCAATTCACATACCTGAAAGCAGAAGAGAGAGTCGGTTAACTCAGCATTCCTTAACAGATGTCAATAGGCAGTTTGTTAGTTAGTAACAGCAGTGTGGTGAGTATTGAGTATAAATTTTGTATAATTCGTTATGCCTCACTTATAAATGTTCACTTAAGGGATGTGAAAAGATGATGTTACACTATTGCTATCTAACCTACATTGCTAGCCCCTGCATCTACTTAAACTTAAGAAAGAATAGATAGACAAGTTATTAGAAGAAGATGCTCTAGCTTCAATTAGAGTCATAGAACCTCAGTACTTCATATACGTTAATAAGCCAGATCAAATGTTAGCTAGGAAAATAAAAAATATAATCAGAACGTCTGAAATACCTCAACTACAATCTCCTGATGGGAAAGCCATAAAAAATCCTTTACAAATCACAAATACATTTGCAGACTTTTACCAAAAGTTATACCATCTAAAACAAGATCAGGCACAGAACTGTGCTTCTCAAATCAGCACCTTTTTAGATAACTGTACACTACCTAAACTAGATGCAGAATCAATAGATAAACTAAATTATCCTATTACAGCGCATGAGATAGCCCTAGCTATTAAACAAATAAAAAGTTCAAAAGCCCCAGACCCTGATGGCTTTTCAGGCTGTTTTTATAAAATAAATTCTCTAGACTTAATCCCCCAATTAGCAACTTTTTTTATCATATACTACAAGGGGGTCAAATTCCACCAGACTTATTATCAGCAAGAATAAGTGTCGTCCCCAAACCTGGGAAAAACAAATTTCACTGTAAAAACTACAGACCTATATTCCTGATTAACCAAGATCTAAAATTATTCACAAAGATTCTAGCAACCAGATTGAACCCATATATCACACGATTAATTTCTAATGATCAAGTAGGTTTCATTAGCTATAGGGAAGCCCCAGACAATGTTAGAAAGGTAATATATTTAATAGACTTCACTACAAGGGAGCGGGTGCCATCTCTGTTTCTCTCCTTGGATGCAGAGAAGGCATTTGACAGAGTCTTTTGGGACTACATGTTCTACACTTTAGGAATTTCGGGATTGAGGGTGGTTTCTTGAGAGTCATACAATCAATATACACAACTCCAACAGCATTTTTAAAAATAGCCGGTTATCAATCACAAAGAATACAAATTTATAAAGGAACGATATAGGGATGTCCGCTCTCTCCTTTACTCTTTGCATTGTGCATAGAACCTCTAGCGGCTGCAATTAGAAAAAAACATGATATTTCGGGGATAATGGTGCGATTGGGCCGGGCTGTGACTAGACAGCTGGCCAGATGCACTCAGTGAAAAAAACAGACCCGCTCAGTAGAACACAGAGAGTGGGTCTGGAAAACACTGTTTCTTTTTTAAGACATGATGAGTCCATGGATCATCTTAAAGGGACACTGAACCCAAATTTTTTCTTTCATGATTCAAATAGAGCATGCAATTTTAAGCAACTTTCTAATTTACTCCTATTATCAATTTTTCTTCGTTCTCTTGCTATCTTTATTTGAAAAAGAAGGCATCTAAGCTAAGGAGCCGGCAAATTTTTGATTCAGAACCATTGACAGCACTTTTTTTATTGGTGCTGTCCAATCAGCAAGGACAACCCAGGTTGTTCACCAAAAATGCATCTAAACTTACATTCTTGCTTTTCAAATAAACATACCAAGAGAATGAAGAAAATTTGATAATAGGAGTAAATTAGAAAGTTGCTTAAAATTGTATGCTCTATCTGAATCACGAAAGACAAAAATGTGGGTTCAGTGTCCCTTTAATTACTAATGGGATATTCACCTCCTGGTCAGCAGGAGAAGGTAAAGAGCACCACATCAGAGCTGTTAAATAGCTCCTCCCTTCCCTCCCACTCCAGTCATTCTCTTTGCCTACATTAGTGATAGGAAGAGGTAAAGTGAGGTGTTAGAAAAGATTCTTCAATCAAGAGTTTATTATTTTTAAAGTAATTCAAGATTGTGCTGCTTTGTTCTAGGGTGTAGCTGTAGTCCAAATCAGTCTCTTCAGTAGAGCAATGGTGGCTTTAGAGCAATGGGAACTTGTGGGACATAATTCTCACTGTGCCTCCCATACATTGATGCTGCCCTAATCCTGATAGCCTAAGTAAGATGACTCAGGCTTTATCTTTATATCAGGGCTTTTGGAGGGAGAGGACCTCTTAAACCTGCTGAGCTGCCCTGCTGTTGGGCAGATTTTAAAGGTAAGTGTTGGCTTTTTTATTCTGGGTCTGAAGAAAAAGAAAGATTCAGGACAGAGGAAGTGTAGCTCTTTTCTGGGGCATAAACTCCTATATATATATATATATATATATATATATATATATATATATATATATATATATATACAGCGAGTGCAGAATTATTAGGCAAGTTGTATTTTTGAGGATTAATTTTATTATTGAACAACAACCATGTTCTCAATGAACCCAAAAAACTCATTAATATCAAAGCTGAATAGTTTTGGAAGTAGTTTTTAGTTTGTTTTTAGTTATAGCTATTTTAGGGGGATATCTGTGTGTGCAGGTGACTATTACTGTGCATAATTATTAGGCAACTTAACAAAAAACAAATATATACCCATTTCAATTATTTATTTTTACCAGTGAAACCAATATAACATCTCAACATTCACAAATATACATTTCTGACATTCAAAAACAAAACAAAAACAAATCAGTGACCAATATAGCCACCTTTCTTTGCAAGGACACTCAAAAGCCTGCCATCCATGGATTCTGTCAGTGTTTTGATCTGTTCACCATCAACATTGCGTGCAGCAGCAACCACAGCCTCCCAGACACTGTTCAGAGAGGTATACTGTTTTCCCTCCTTGTAAATCTCACATTTGATGATGGACCACAGGTTCTCAATGGGGTTCAGATCAGGTGAACAAGGAGGCCATGTCATTAGATTTTCTTCTTTTATACCCTTTCTTGCCAGCCACGCTGTGGAGTACTTGGACGCGTGTGATGGAGCATTGTCCTGCATGAAAATCATGTTTTTCTTGAAGGTTGCAGACTTCTTCCTGTACCACTGCTTGAAGAAGGTGTCTTCCAGAAACTGGCAGTAGGACTTTGAGTTGAGCTTGACTCCATCCTCAACCCGAAAAGGCCCCACAAGCTCATCTTTGATGATACCAGCCCAAACCAGTACTCCACCTCCACCTTGCTGGCGTCTGAGTCGGACTGGAGCTCTCTGCCCTTTACCAATCCAGCCACGGGCCCATCCATCTGGCCCATCAAGACTCACTCTCATTTCATCAGTCCATAAAACCTTAGAAAAATCAGTCTTGAGATATTTCTTGGCCCAGTCTTGACGTTTCAGCTTGTGTGTCTTGTTCAGTGGTGGTCGTCTTTCAGCCTTTCTTACCTTGGCCATGTCTCTGAGTATTGCACACCTTGTGCTTTTGGGCACTCCAGTGATGTTGCAGCTCTGAAATATGGCCAAACTGGTGGCAAGTGGCATCTTGGCAGCTGCACGCTTGACTTTTCTCAGTTCATGGGCAGTTATTTTGCGCCTTGGTTTTTCCACACGCTTCTTGCGACCCTGTTGACTATTTTGAATGAAACGCTTGATTGTTCGATGATCACGCTTCAGAAGCTTTGCAATTTTAAGAGTGCTGCATCCCTCTGCAAGATATCTCACTATTTTTTACTTTTCTGAGCCTGTCAAGTCCTTCTTTTGACCCATTTTGCCAAAGGAAAGGAAGTTGCCTAATAATTATGCACACCTGATATAGGGTGTTGATGTCATTAGACCACACCCCTTCTCATTACAGAGATGCACATCACCTAATATGCTTAATTGGTAGTAGGCTTTCGAGCCTATACAGCTTGGAGTAAGACAACATGCATAAAGAGGATGATGTGGTCAAAATACTCATTTGCCTAATAATTCTGCACTCCCTGTATATATATATATATATATATATATATATATATATATATATATATATATATATATATATATATATATATATATATATATATATATAAAGGGAGGATCCTGTGACAGCATTTTATTAGCAGGCACTGGCGCTGAGGAGAATAGAAGGTGGCTTCTCTGGGGGCTTATATAGACACAATCACGCAGTAAACTTGACATTGCACTGTTAATGTTTTTAATCACTTGGACCAAGCTGAATATAAGAGGGCTCAGGAAGGGTGATTGTTTGGTGTACTACCTAACATACGGTATTACACTTTGTCCCCAGGCCTACAATGATAGGTTCAGTTATCTCTCGGTGTACTATTTCTAAAGATAATAATGGCGACCGGGAAAGGTGTGTGGTAACGCCCATGACGGGCGGGGTTATGTTTGGCGCCGTTTTTGAGGGGCGCAATTTTCAATCTCTAGGCAGACTCAGGGATTGACTGTAATCACGCCCACGAGTGGTGGAGTTATGTTGAGGCCGACTAAGGCTGAACTCGCTTCATTCCTTCCGTTCATCGGATGGTAGAGCGGTTATTGTTTTCTAGCACAATACTTAGTGCTTTCATTAAGGTAGGTCCGGATTGCGCTCCGGATCTGCTTGGGAACTAAGTTATGTTTTTAGGAACATGAAGTTCTAAGTGTTGAATGAGGTTTATTGAATTTAAGTATGGAGTACTGATGGATCACCTCAGCAAGGTTTATCTGAGGTGTAAGTAGGTGCTATGATACTTGCGTGCTAATCTAACTCATTTCTGCACACAAAAATAAAAAGTTACAGTTTAAAATTTAAAGCAACAGTAATGTTTTTTATTTGTTAATTTTATTAAAAGAATTTCAGCTGTTTATTTGTTAATTCATCCTTTGTGACTTAGGATGGAACAAAAGCACACAAAAGATAAAGAGTTACTTTTAAAATTTAAAGAGACAGTAATGTTTTTTTATCTGTTAATTTTATTAAAAGAATATCAGCTGTTTATTTGTTAATTCATCCTTTGTGACTTAGGATGGAACAAAAGCACACAAAAAATAAAGAGCTACTTTTAAAATTTAAAGAGACAGTAACGTTTTTTATGTGTCAAATTTTATTAAAAAATTTCTCTCTTTTCTGAACCTATTCCCTCTAAGGCGATTGCTGTTTAGGAGTCTTCTGACAATGGTCAAGCTATGCCAAAAAATTCTCCTATAGTGTCCCACAAAATTTTATGGCCCACATGCAGTGCCCTGCGCTTCCTTTCACACTCCACCAGGAGGTACGATGCATTATATGTTTTTCCCACGAGGTAGAAAACATTACTATAGGAATTATTTTCAATGAAAATTCATTGATTCAGTAGTTGCTATTTCGAATGGTTCCTCCCTGTTACTGAAGGAGGAAGATACTTCGGGATTATCTGAGAGAGAATTCTCAGACTCAGATGGAATATCTTTATTTAATCCTGAGGTTGTTTTTTCTTTCAGTTTTTTTTTAGCTTGCACACCTCCATTTGTTACTTTAGGAGGTTTTAGCTATCCTGGGCGACCCCGACATAGAGCGTCCAGTAAATACATTTCCGGTGTAATCTATACTAGTGCGTCCAGTAAATTATAAGGATGGACGCATTCCCTATATTTACAAAACTGTTTCCCATAGCAAACTCAGCTATGGAGGCTGGGCAAGCATTCCCTAAGGGGGAAGGAGTAGTTTCCAGCTTCGCTAAGAGAGCTACTATACCCTTAGAGAATAGTTGGGTTTTTCAAAGGTCCTATGGACAAAATTTAGAAAGGGGATGTACACCAGGGCTTACAATGGCAACCAACTGTGTACTTTGCTACCGTCATTAGTGCAACAGAATATTGGTTTGATGTGTTGTCTGATGCTACTAAGTCAGAAACTCCCCTGGATAAATCCAGGATAGGAAAAGCTTTCAAATTGGCTAATTCCTTTATTTCAAATTTTTCCCTTTAAATTATCAAACTGGGAGCATTGGTTTCAGGTTTCTCTGTTCCAGCTCACAGAGCCTTATGGTTAGAGCCTTGTTCTTTGGATGTTCGCTCTAAGTTTAAGCTTTTAGCGATTCCTTACAAGGGGAAGACCTTGTTGGGACTTGGCTTGATGGAAATAATTTCTTTTGAAATTTAAGGAATTTAAAAAAAAAAAAAAAAAATGTCCTAAGAGACTACTGTTGAATCAAAGACAGCATGAAGGACATGCCCTGAACTGGGACCGGATCCTGTAGGGCGCACACTTTTTCGCTCAGGTTTGGGCTCGAGATGTTCAGGACCCCTAGGCAATAGAAAATAGTTCCCAGGGATACGACTTAGAGTTCAAAAGTTTTCCTCCCTGAGGCAGGTTTCTGCTTTCAAGATTATCTTAAGATCAGACAAAGGAGAGGCGTTCTTGCTATGAGTAGGATAACTCTCAGACCTGGGAATGATTTGTTCCAGTGCTTATACAGGTACAGGGTCGGGGGTTTTTATCCCAATCGGTTTGTGGTTCCCAAAAAGAGAGGAAACCTTCAGACCACTTTTTAGAGCTCAAGAGTCTAAGCAACTTTCTTAGTGTACCGTCCTTCCAGATGGAAGTTATCGTTCCATTCTTCCCTTGATCCAATAGGGTCAATTTATGACAGCAGTGGAATTAAAGGACGCATACCTTCATGTGACATTCGCAAGACATTCATAAGGTTTGCCTTTCTGGACAAACGTTTCCAGTTCGTGGCTCTGCCTTTTCGGTCTTGTCACAACTCTGAGTTTTCACAAGGGCTCTAGGATAGCTGTTGGCGGTTCTTCGGTTACGGGCTTTGCAGTGGTGCCCTATCTGGACGACATCCTAGTCCAGGCACCATCCTTACAGCAGCCAAGATTTCTCATGAACATGGTGTTATCCTTCCCACGGTTTCACGGGTGGAAGGTAAATTTGGAAAAGAGTTCCTACTCCCAAGCAAAAGGGTAATTCTCTTGGGAACTGTAATAGATTCCATATCAAGGAAGTTTTTCTGACAGAATGTCAGGAAATCAAAGAATATGGATACCTGTCTAGTCCTTCAGTCCTCTCCTCGGCCTTCAGTGGCTCAGTGCATGGAGGTAATCGGGCTGATGGTGGCGGCAATGGACATCATCCAGTTTGCTTGGTTCAATCTCAGACCTCTGCAGTTAAGCATGCTCAGGCTATGAATAGGAGATTATATAGATTTTTCTCCTCGAATGCTACTGGAACAGGAGACAAGGGATTCTCTTCAATGGTGGTTGTCTCTGGATCATCTCTCCCAAGGAACCTGCTTTCGTAGACCACCTTGGGTGATTGTGACAATGGACATCAGCCTTCTAGGGTGGGGAGCAATATGGGGCTCCCTAAGGAGGTACCCTAAATAATTCAGTGGGCGGAGGTCCATTCTGGCTGTCGGTCGGCAATCCTAATCCCAGTGGTGGACAACTGGGAAGTGGATTTCCTGCGCAGTCAGACCTTTCATCTGGGGGGTGGGTACCCCATCCGGAAGTGTTCTCCAGCTTTTTCCCCCATTTGCTTTTCTTCCTTGGGTCCTTGCTCAAATCAAGCAGAAGAGGGCATCAGTGATCCTCATATCACCGGTTTCGCCTCACAGGGTTTGGTATCCAGATCTGGTGGACATGTTTTCTCTGCTACCTTGGAGACTTCCATGAGGAAGGACCTTCTAATTCAAGGACCCTCCTTTACCCAAATCTGATTTCTCTGAAACTGCCTGCTTGGAGATTGAACACTTAATATTGTCCAAGCGGGGTTTTTCTGACTTGGTCATTGGGACCATGATTCAGGCTCGTTAGCCTGTCACTAGTAGAGTTTATCATATGAGGTAATGTAAAATATCTCTATTGGTGTGAATATGTGGGCTACTTGTGGAGTAGAGTTAGAATTCTTAGAATTTGGTCTCTTCTCCAAGAGGGTTTGGAGAATTGTTTATTGTCAAGTTCCCTAAGGAGTTAAATCTATATCTTTCCCAGATGTACAATCTTTTTGTCAGGCCTTGGTAAGGATCAGGCCTGTGTTCAAACCAGTTACTCCTCCAGGGAGTCTAAATGTAGTTCAGAGTTCTTCAAGGAGTTCTGTTTGTGTCTATGCATTCCTTAGATATTAAGTTGTTATCTTGGAATGTATTATTTCTTGTGACTATTTCTTCTAGTTGAAGAGTTTCAGGGCTCTCTGCATTACTGTATGAGTTTCCTTATCTTGCCATTCAGATAAGGTAATTTTAACATACTAAAATTGGATTCTCGTTAAGGTTTTTTCTGATCGGATCATTAATCAGGAGATTGTTGTTCCTTCCTTGTGTCCTAATCGTTCCTCTTAGAATGAACAAAGGGGACAGAAAAATTATAAGTGGTCCGTGCTTTAAAAGCTTTTCTTACAGGCGACTAAGGACTTTCGTCAGTCTTCTTCTTTGCTTGTGATTTTCTCAGGAAACCAAAGGGAACAGAAACCTATGGTTACTTCTATTCTTTTTGGCTGAAGAGCATATTATGTTTCGCATATGAGACTGCTGGGCAGTAACCTCCCAGGAGGGTTACGGCTCATTCAACTAGGGCTGTTGATTTCTCATGGGAATTTAAAAATGAGGCTTCTGTGGAACAGATTTGCAAGGCTAAAAACTTGGTCCTCTCTTCACACTTTTTCAAAGTTTTATAAATTGGGAGAAAGGTTCTTCAAGCAGTTGTGCCTTCCGTTTAGGTTCCCTGTCTTGTCCCTTCTGTATCATCTGTGTACTCTAGCTTGGGTATTGAATCCCATTAGTAATTAAGATGATCCGTGAACTCATCGTGTCTTAAAAAAAGAAAAGAAAATGTATGCTTACCTGATAAATGTATTTCTTTTTTGGCATGATGAGTCCACGGCCCGCTCTGTTCTTTTAGACAGGTTGTGGGTTCTTGTAAACTTCAGACACCTCTGCGCCTCGGCTTTTCCTTTCTCTTCCTAATTTCGGTCGAATGACTGGAGTGGGAGGGAAGGGAGGAGCTATTTAACATCTCTGCTGTGGTGCTCTTTGCCTCCTCCTGCTGACCAGGAGGTGAATATCCCATTAGTAATTAAGATGATCCGTGGATTCATCGTGCCAAAAAAGAAATAAATTTATCAGGTAAGCATAAATTTTCTTTTTTTAATAAAAATTCAGCAGAAATATTAGGTTCTATAAAGCTAGCACTAATATAATGTTATATAATTCTGCACTATGTGCAGAATTATATAACATTATTTTCTATGTTTACTGGCCCTTTAAGGACACAACACATATACTAAATCTTATAGATAATGTTCACTGGGAAGGGGAAATTATATTAGCCACATGTGATGTGACTTCACTGTACACAAACATTGATCATGAGAAAGGCATAGAAGCAATAGAATATTTTCTGAAAAGAGACAATGAAGAACACAAGATTCTGAATAATTTTATTCTGAATAGTATTAGATTTATCCTGATGAATAATATATTTTCCTTTAATGGAAGAATGTACATTCAAGTTAAGGGTACAGCAATGGGTACGAGGTTTGCACCCAGCTATGCAAACTTATGTATGGGAAAATGGGAGAAAGAATTCCTGGAAGAACATAGCTTGGGTTCAAACCTCGTACTATTCAGAAGATTTATTGACGATATACTAATAATATGGACGGGTGACGTAGAACACCTAGAATAAACTGCTCTAAAAGCACTGATTTTGAGAGACAAGCCTCTATCCTAGAAGGAAGATTCATTGAAAGAGAGTATGATATGGAACTTATAGAAAAAGCAAATAATTAAGTAAAATTTAAGGACAGAAAATATATGTTGAATAAAGAGGAGAAAAAACTTAATACAGATGAGAAATTGGTAGTACCATTCCTTACATATTATAATTGTAACTATAAGAATATGGAACATATTATACGTAGACACTGGCACTTAGTCAAATCAGATGACATACTGGCGAGAAATATTTCAGATAGACCTAAATTTGTATATAGGAAAGCCCCTAATTTAAGAAACATACTAGTCAGTATAGGTTATGAAGTGAGGGAAAACAATTGATAGATTTAAGAGGACAAAAACTATGTGGGTCTTATCCTTGTTACAACTGCAAGGCGTGTGAATTTAGTAAGAATTTTAAGCCATACACATCTACCAGTAGTGGTAAGCAATACCATATTAAAGACACCATTAGGTGCACTGTCAAGGGTATTTTATACATTCTTCAGTGCTCTTGTAAATTACAGTATTTAGGAGGAACTACAAGAACTATACGTGAAAGAATAAGAGAACACCTAAATAATATAGAAAAGGGTAGTCTAGATACAGGACTGTATGAGCACTTCAAGAAAGTACACAATAATAGTACAAAGGGTCTTACATGGTGGGGGATAAAGAAAAAAAAAAAGAATTGTAGAGGAGGGGATTATCAGAAACAGATTTTGAGAAAGGAGGCTGAAATGATACACAAAATAGGGACACTTTACCCTATTGGGTAGGCTAACCATATTGCCGCTTTAACCCTTTCATGACATAGGCAATTGTTCAAGTTCTGAACGTAAACGAAACCTTGAATTTCAGCTATATGTCTTTTCAACCATAATTTACCCCTTTCACATTAAGTGCACCCACACTAATTATATATTGTTTTTTAGAGGACAGATAGGGCTTTCTTTTGGCATAAAAGATTTATTTCTCAACTATAATTTTATATAAAAAAAATCAAAGTAAGTGTGAGAAATTAAGAAATTTGAAGCTTTCCAAATGATTTTATTGTGAATATCATCATCCTGATATATGTTACTGCAATAAAACACCCATACTTGTGTTTAGCGATGTCCCATGAGTATAACGATACCCCCCATCTACAGGTTTTCTGAGATTTCTGGAATTTACAAGGCCCAACATACGGCCTACCCATTTACATAGAAATCTGGCACATTCATTTTCTGGGCTTAAGTTGCCTTTCATACATTATAGCAGCCCAGGAATGAAAATTACCCCATCATGGCATACCATTTTCAAAAGAAGACACCCTAGGGTATTCCAAAAGGCCCATGTCACATCTTTTTGTGAAGCCCCTTAGTCACAACACCTGGCCAAATGTAATGGTCATTTTGTTTGCATGCGTTTTTTGCACAAACAGTGCATTTTGGCTGTCTCTGTCATCAACCTTTTATGTTTTGCTGCTATAAAACACACATATTAGTGTTTTTCAAGGTCCTACGAGTAAAACAGTACCCCCCATGTACAGGTTTTATGGGGTTTACAGAAGTTACAGGGCCAAATATGGGGTCTGCCCATTTCAGTTTTTATGCATGGAAATTTGGCACCTTAATTTTCTGTGCCTATGTCCTCTTTGAGACATTATAGAAGCCCAGGAATGCAAATTACCCCATCATGGCATACCATTTTCAAAAGAAGACACCCTAGGGTATTCCAAAAGGCCCATGTCACATTTTTTTGTGAAGCCCCTTAGTCACAACACCTGGCCAAATGTAATGGTCATTTTTTTTGCATGCGTTTTTTGCACAAACACTGCACTTTGGCTGTCTCTGTCATCAACCTTTTATGTTTTGCTACTATAAAACACACATATTAGTATTTGTCAAGGTCCTACGAGTAAAACAGTACCCCCCATGTACAGGTTTTATGGGGTTTACAGAAGTTACAGGGCCAAATATGGGGTCTGCCCATTTCAGTCTTTATGCATGGAAATTTGGCACCTTAATTTTCTGTGCCTATGTCCTCTTTGAGACATTATAGCAGCCTAGGAATGAAAATTACCCCATCATGGCATACCATTTTCAAAAGAAGACACCCTAGGGTATTCCAAAAGCGCCATATCACATCTTTTTGTGAAGCCCCTTAGGCATAACATCTGGCCGAATGTAGTGCTCATTTTTTTTGTATGCGTTTTTTGCACAAACACTGCCCTTTGGCTGTTTCTGTCATCAACCTTTTATGTTTTGCTGCTATAAAACACACATATTTGTGTTTGTCAATGTCCTAAGAGTAAAACAGTACCCCCCATGTACAGGTTTTATGGGGTTTACAGAAGTTACAGGGCCAAATATGGGACCTGCCCATTTACATGGAAAATTGGCCCATTCATTTTCTGGGCCTTTGTCCTCTTTGAGACATTATAGCAGCCCAGGAATGAAAATTACCCCATCGTGGCATACCATTTATAAAAGAAGACAACCCAGGGTATTGAAAAAGGACTATGTTTAGTCTTTGTTTGTAGCCACTTAGTCACAACATCTGGCCAAAGGTAATGTTCATATTTTAGTTTTAGTTTATCACAAAAACACTGCCTTTTTGCTGTTTATATCATCCTTTTATGTTTTACTGCTATAATACACCCATCTTTGTGTTCAGTGATGTCCCATGAGTACAACAATACCCCCTATGTACAGGTTTTATGTGGTTTCAGGAAGTTACAGTGCCCAATATAAGGTCTGCCAATTTGCATGGAAATTTGGCACATTGATTTTATGGACCTTTGTTGCCTTTGAGACAGTATGGCAGCGCAGGAATGAAAATTACCCCACCATGGCATACCATTTGCAAAAGTAGACAACTCAGGGTATTGAAAAAGGACTATGTTTAGTCTTTTTTTGTAGCCACTTAGTCACAAAACCTGGTCAAATTTAGTGGTCATATTTTTTTATTTGCTTTTTTTCCACACAGACACTGCCTTTTTTCTATTTAGATCAACATCATTATATTTTTTACTGCTATAATACACCCATATCTGTGTTCAGTGATCTCCCATGAGTGCAACAATACCCCCTATGCACAGGTTTTATTTGGTTTTAGGAAGTTACAGGGCCCAATATAGGGTCTGCATAGAAATTTGGCACATTGATTTTCTGGACCTATGTTGCCTTTGAGACAGTATGGCAGCCCAGGAATGAAAATTACCCCCCTCATGACACACCATTTGCAAAAGTGGATAACTCAGGATATTCTAAAAGGAGTATTTTAGTTGTTTTGTATAACTTATAATGGCCTTAGAGTGGATGGGCTTAACATATAAAGGGACAGGACAAGGTCAGGGGATTTATGAAGTTAGAAATACAGAATAATAAAATAAAATAAATTAGGAACACATACAGATTGTTTTCAAATTAAAAGTTTAACTCTGTGTGATAGATTCGAAAGCAATCAGTGATACAGAGGCCAGGTTGAGAGGGGCAGTCAGGGCAATGGTAACTAGAATCCCTCCTCCCTCCTTTTTTATAGCAGACTCTGCATCTTTTCTGGGGTGTTAATTTGCAGGCAGTGGGGGGGGGGAATCCTAGTGGGAAAATGCCTGCCACAGAGTCGCTCGACATTTTCAGATTGAACAGTGGGAGGATTAGGGGTCTGGTTAAACAAAATATCAGATGTTACATTTAACACAAATTCCAAAAAAGTATAAGTTTTCCCTGTGCCTGTTTTTTTGTACAGCACATATGCATTATATACTGCGATCTGCATAATATAAAAGGCTACTTTTTTGTACCAAGTTCTAGTTTTTCTTTGAATTAGATATGGCTGCAGGCACTGGTCAGCTAAATCTACCCCCCCCCCCATGTTTTTTGTTGTACTCCACAATGCACTTTGGCTTTAGGATCTGTGCAGATCTTCCCTTCACAGACACTGGCACTGTAGCTTCATCGTGCATTGTGGAGAGCATGTACACATCTTTTTTATCAGTGTACCGAAGGGCCAGTAGCTCATTGTGGCGTAAAGCTGACGTTGTGCCCCTACTTTTTTTTCCATATGTCAGCTTCTGGGGGAAACCTTTGCGATTTTTTCTTGTTGTGCCACAGGCCAAGGTTTCAAAATAAAATAAAAATTTTAATAGCTCTGTGCTGGTGTAAAAATTATCGAGCCACAAATGGTACCCTTTATTTAGCAGGGGTAGTAGGAGATCCCACACAATTTTCCCACTTGTGCCAACTGAATCTGGGCAGCCAGGTGGATCCAAGTGGCTATCCTTTCCCTGGTAGATGCGAAATGCCCAGGTATACCCAGTACTGCATTCACAGAGCTTATAAAATTTTACCCCATAGTGGGACCTCTTGGATGGTATATATTGCTTGAAAAGCAATCTCCCCTTAAATTTCATGAGGGACTCATCAATGCAAATGTCCTGCTCAGGTACGTAAACTTCTTTAAATTTTTGGGACAGGTGGCTTATCAGGGGCCTTAGTTTATATAACCTGTCATGCAGGGGGTCATTTTTGGGGGGGCACTTGGTATTATCATTAAATTGGAGAAACCGCAGCAATTGTTCATATCTGTCCCTCTTCATAACCCCTGGAAAAATAGGGATAGCCAGGATGGGGTTCTGGCTCCAGTATGAACGAATGCTGGGTTTCTTCACAATCCCCATTATTAATGTCAGGGCCCAAAACTTTTTAATCTCTGGTATGTCAGTGGGGTGCCAGCTATTTTTTCTGACATACAGAGATTGGGGATTTTTGGACAGATACTGGCTGTCATATAAATTTGTTTGAGCAACTATATGCTCAAACATGGTATCTGTCAGAATCAGGGACATATAGTTTATTGGTTCACATACTGGAACATCACTTGTGATGCCAGAAGACTCAGTAAATTCTGGCATTTCTGGGGCAGTGAAATTTGGGGGTATCCAATTTTGGTCATTTGTGCGACGCCTCCTTTTAGGTGGCGGGCAGGGAGCACCAGCATCAGATGTATCACTCAGGGGCTCTATATCTGATGCCGTAAGGGTTGCGCTGTCAGACAGAGCAGAGAGGGTTTCACTCCCTGAATCTGCGGCAAGAATGGCATAAGCCTCTTCTGCTGAATAGCGTGCCATAAGGGATTTTTTTCAATACAAATTACCACTTCACCACCACCAATTCCCACTTCACCTTCCCCAAAATCCCACTAAACCACCCCAATTACCACCTCCCAATTACCACCCACCTATTCCCACCCACCCTATTCCCTCAGATTTTTTTTAAACTAAAACTAAAAAACTAAAAAAAAAAAAAAAGGAACTGGGAAGGGTAGTGATTGGGAACAGCAGGGAAGGGGTTAATAATAACTAAAGATCCCCACAAATAAACTTTTGGGCACTGATCAAAGCCCTGACAGGCTGATCACTGTAATATTAGGCTGATCACAGTAGCAGCTCAGTGATCAGCAGCAAAAACAATATATATATATATATATATATATATATATATATATATATATATATATATATATATATATATTTGTAACCCCACAAATAAACCCTCAACGCTTTTGATCAACACTGATCAAAGCCCTAACTGGATAACCAAGTTATATTAGGCTGATCACAGTAGCAGCTCTGTGATCAGCAGCAAATATATATATATATATATATATATATATATATTGTATTTATATTTTTTCCCCTCTCTAGCACTACAAACACTAAACTGTCTTCCTCTCTCTCTCAGATCGCACTGAGAGCAGAGAGGAAGCGGATACACTTGTAACAGCCAATGATTCCACTCATTGGCTGCTACAGTGTTACAGGGGACAATCGATACACCCCCTCCATGCTGATTGGATCCTGAGGGAGTGCCAGAGGTGCTAGGCACATCCCCCAACCGGATCCATAACAAACAAAATATCGGAGGGGGCACAGGAGCTGAAAACCGTTATGTCGTTCTATTCCGTCATAACGGCTCTAAAGCCCAGTGTAATTATGACGGAATGGAACGGCATAACGGCGTTAAAAGGTTAAAAAGGGACACATATGAAAAATACATATGTCAGGGTTCTTATAACAGAACATTATTCAAAGCATTTCTTTAAACAGCCCTGACATATGTATTTTTCATATGTGTCCCTTTTTAAAGCGGCAATATGGTCAGCCTACTATTGGGTTGAATTCGGAATTCGACCTTAACCCCTTTATGCTGGATTAACTGTTTAGTTTTAATTTTTATAACTGTATTTGATTCTCTATAGCTTAACTTTTTCCACATATAGCTATAATGATGATGTATTTGCAATGATTTTTAGACTGTTTTAAACCTATTAATGTTGCATTAATGATGTATAAATTATGACGAGTGAGATATATTAAGCATTAAATGACTCGTACCACCTCAAGAAATAAACCACACTAAAGGACAAGCCCCTTTAATCATCGAATCACAGGAAACGGAAGGGTATTTAAATCAAAGAAATGGAAGCAATAACCATCTTGAAAAAGCCTGTTGCAAGGCAAAATGCATTGATGGAACCTAACCAACATAAAACTGAGAGTATACACAGTCTTAAGAGACACCGCACAGAGTTAAACAATATACTCTGGTAAATCCCTTCACAGTTTTCATTGTGCTACTTAAGCCACTATTCAGGACCGCTGATTGGGTGAAAGACCCCACGTGACTCCTCCCACCTGACACACGGGATACCCGGAACAACCAGGGATCCAGACGGAGTCAGGGCGGCAAGAAAAGATACACTGCATCCTCCACTGCAAACGTAGAGTCTGGTGAGAGAAAGGATTACCTGGACTGGGGAGCAAGGTACGTGTGTGAGTTTTGAAGTTTGACAGCCCAGGAAGTTTGAAAGTTCACAAACTTTGAATTGTGCTGAATAACGCTGCCTTTAAGTATGGGACAAATTTGGAGACAAAATTATTCTGTCCTGCCTGTAAAGAGAGTCTTGTCCGGACATATTCATAACCTGAACTGTTCTTATGTATTAAGGGTGGAAACAAGTTCTACATATACTTGTTCTCAGTGCACAATCCTTGTATTTATACAATTTTAGTTTTTTTTAATTTGGTGTGTAACTTTGTGTATGTCAAGGCGACCGGTCACTGTAGTTATTTGTCTTTTTTATAAATATATTTTTTATATAATTCTTTCGACTATAGTGTTGTCTGTATTTTTATCATTAGATTCACACATATTGAGTATTACTAGGATTACTCGCAGCTGTTGCAGTGCTTCTCATTATCATCTCTTTTTGATTACAGGTCATAGGGGTCATAGGGTTTACCTAGTTAATTGAGAAGCTGTCAGGTTTTTTGGTTTTAAGTTCTGATAACAATCGACTAGATTTAGAGTTCTGCGTTAGCCGTCAAAAGCAGCGTTAAGGGGTCCTAACGCTGCTTTTTACCGCCCACTGGTATTTAGAGTCAGTCAGGAAAGGGTCTAACGCTCACTTTCCAGCCGCGACTTTTCCATACCGCAGATCCCTTTACGCCAATTGCGTATCCTATCTTTTCAATGGGATCTTCCTAACGCCGGTATTTAGAGTCTTGGCTGAAGTGAGCGGTACACCCTCTACCGACAAGACTCCAGCCGCAGAAAAAAGTCAGGAGTTAAGAGCTTTATGGGCTAACGCCAGTTTATAAAGCTCTTAACTACTGTGCTCTAAAGTATACTAACACCCATAAACTACCTATGTACCCCTAAACCGAGGCCCCCCACATCGCCGCCACTCTAATAAAAATTTTTAACCCCTTATCTGCAGACCGCACACCGCCGCCACCTACATTATCCCTATGTACCCCTAATCTGCTGCCCCTAACATCGCCGACACCTACATAATATTTATTAACCCCTAATCTGCCCCCCCCAACGTCGCCGCTACCTTACCTACACTTATTAACCCCTAATCTGCCGACTGGACCTCACCGCCACTATAATAAATGTATTAAGCCCTAAACCGCCTCACTCCCGCCTCAAAACCCCTATAATAAATAGTATTAACCCCTAATCAGCCCTCCCTAACATCGTCGACACCTAACTTCAAGTATTAACCCCTAATCTGCCGACCCGACCTTGTCGCTACTCTAATAAATGTATTAACCCCTAAATCTAAGTCTAACCCCAACCCTAACACCCCCCTAAGTTAAATATAATTTTTATCTAACAAAATAAATTATTTCTTATTAAAAAAATTAATCCTATTTAAAGCTAAATACTTACCTGTAAAATAAACCCTAATATAGTTACAATATAAATAATAATTACATTGTAGCTATTTTAGGATTAATATTTATTTTACAGGCAACTTTGTATTTATTTTAACTAGGTACAATAGCTATTAAATAGTTATTTACTATTTAATAGCTACCTAGTTAAAATAATTACAAAATTACCTGTAAAATAAATCCTAACCTAAGTTACAATTAAACCTAACACTACACTATCAATACATTAATTAACTAAACTACCTACAATTACCTACAATTAAATCAACTAAACTAAATTACAAAAAAAACAAACACTAAATTACAAAAAATAAAAAAAGATTACAAGAATTTTAAACTAATTACACCTACTCTAAGCCCCCTAAAAATATAACAAAGCCCCCCCAAAATAAAAAAAATGCCCTACCCTATTCTAAAATAAAAAGTTAACAGCTCTATTACCTTACTAGCCCTTAAAAGGGCTTTTTGCGGGGCATGCCCCAAAGAAATCAGCTCTTTTGCCTGTAAAAAAAAACATACAATACCCCCCAACATTACAACCCACATACCCCTAATCTAACCCACCCAAAAACCCCTTAAAAAACCTAACACTAAGCCCTTGAAGATCTTCCTACCTTTTCTTCACCCAGCCGGGTACCATCCGATCCGTCCAGAAGAGGGTCTGAAGTATTCATCCTATCCGGCCAGAAGAGGTCCTCCAGAGGGTCCAAAGTCTTCATCCTATCCGGCCAGAAGAGGTCCTCCATAGGGTCCGACGTCTTCATCCAGACGGCATCTTCTATCTTCTTCCATCCGGAGCGGAGCGGGTCCATCTTGAAGCAAGCGGCGCGGATCCATCCTCTTCTTCCGACGTTCTAACACCGAATGAAGGTTCCTTTAAATGACGTCATCCAAGATGGCGTCCCTCGAATTCCGATTGGCTGATAGGGGTCTATGGGGCGGCAGATTAGGGGTTAATAAATATAATATAGGGGTCGGCAATGTTGTGGGCAGCAGATTAGGGGTACATAGGTATAATGTAGGTTGCGGCGGTGTCCGGAGCGGCAGATTAGGGGTTAATAATAAAATGCAGGGGTCAGCGATAGCGGGGGCGGCAGATTAGGGGTTAATAAGTGTAAGGTTAGGGGTGTTTAGACTCAGGGTTCATGTTAGGGTGTTAGGTGCAGACTTAGAGAGTGTTTCCCCATAGGAAACAATGGGGCAGCGTTAGGAGCTTAACGCTGCTTTTTTGCAGGTGTTAGGTTTTTTTTCAGCCCAAACTGCCCCATTGTTTCCTATGGGGGAATCGTGCACGAGCACGTTTTTCCAGCTAGCCTCTACCATAAGCAACACTGGTATTGAGAGTTGAAGTGGCGGTAAATATGCCTCTACGCTCCCTTTTTGGAGCCTAACGCAACCCTTCAGAGAACTCTCAATACCAGCGTTATTTAAAAGGTGCGGGGGGGAAAAAAAAACACGTGTAGCTAACGCACCCCTTTGGCCGCAAAACTCTAAATCTAGGCGAATGTTTTTGGCTACACTTGTAATTGCATATATGGATTGAAGATTTAATTTGAAAGTGATATATTTGGGGAAAATAGTAGATTTTTTTTTATTTTCCTTACAGACAGTTTTATTACTATTTTTGTATCTTTCTATGCACTGAAAACTTCAATAAAAATATTTGAATATAAATAAACTTAAAAGTACAGTTACGCTCAGATAGACACTGTCTGATTAAATTTATATTTTAAAAAATATATATAGGGCTCAGAGATATATGGTAAAAGGTGTTTGGGAAAAAAAGCTGCAAAAGGCTTTAAGACATAGATAGATATATAGATAGATAGATAGATAGATAGATAGATAGATAGAAATATTTGACATTGTATCATTGGTGTACACAGTGAAAATACGCTTATTGTCTAAACCAAATTACACTATTCAGATTGGGTGATCTGATTGGATACCTACTTATTTAAAAGCCTGCATTTTTCTTGAGCCTTGTATGTCTTGAAAAAGGCCCCAGGTAGGGCCAAAATGCGTCAACTGTTTTAGACACAATGGGGCCTATCTATCAAGCTTCGAATGGAGCTTGATGCCCCGTGTTTCAGGCAAGCCTGCAGGCTCGCTAGAAACAGCAGTTATGAAGCAGCGGTCACAAAGACCGCTGCTCCATAACCTGTCCGCCTGCTCTAAGCAGGCGGACAGACATCGCCGGAAATCAACCCGATCGAGTACAATCGGGTTGATTGACACCCCCCTGCTGGCGGCCCATTGGCCGCGATTCTGCAGGGGGCGGCGTTGCACCAGCAGCTTTTGTGAGCTGCTGGTGCAATGCTGAATACGGAGAGCATGTTGCTCTCCGCATTCAGCAAGGTCTGGCGGACCTGATCCGCACTGTCGGATCAGGTTCGCCAGACCTTGTTAAATAGGGGTCTATGGCTCAAATTTTCCCTACACTCTTTGTATGCAGCTATTCGGTGAGCATATCTTCACTTGGGATACATTTATGAGGAAGATTTTGCACATATTTGTTTGTTTTTCTTTTAGGTAACTACTAGAACCTATAAAGAGGATATCAGGCCTATTAATAGACTATGCACGGATATATACTTTTTGCCAATATTTTTGTCAAGTTTTTTACTTTTTCTATTTTTAGAGATATATCTTTACATATGTACACAAATTTTTATTTTTGCTACATCATCACATATAACAAAAAAATTTGGGACATCACTTTTATTGTTTTTGGGATGTTATTCTACACACCGGGGGTAGTTATCAAGCAGTCAACCTCAAATACGCTGGAATTCCGCATCGTATTTGTGGCGAGGCTGATTCGCCTTAGTTATCAAAGGCTAGAGACCGGCAAAAGTAGAATTTTGTGACATAAACTTCGATCCACCGGACTCAGTCCGACACAGATCGATTCTTACGTCACTCTAGATGTCAATCTGACTACTTTTGCTAGTTATCAAAAAACTATCAGGTACGCTCGGCACTTTTACGGACCAGCGTACCTGGTTTTCAATCCGCCACCCTGGAGGCGGCGGATCCCATAGGAATCAATGGGAGTCTGACCATAGCGAAAGTACAAGTTCGCTGCTGCCAGACATCCCATTGATTACTATGGGAGATGTCTGCACCTAACACCCTAACATGTACCCCGAGTCTAAACACCACTAATCTGTCCCCCCTACACCGCCGCAACTAAATAAAGTTATTACCCCCTAAACCGCTGCTCCCGGAGCCCACCGACACTATAATAAATATGTTAACCCCTAAACCGCCGCTCCCGGAGCCCACCGCAAGCTACTCTATACATATTAACCCCTAAACCGCCGCTCCCGGAGCCCACCGCAAGCTACTCTATTCATATTAACCCCTAAACCGCCGCTCCCGGAGCCCACCGCCACCTACATTATACCTAGTAACCCCTATCCTGCCCCCCCTATACCGCCGCCCTCTATAATAAATTTATTAACCCCTATCCTGCCCCCCCTACACCGTCGCCACCTATAATAAATTTATTAACCCCTATCCTGCTGCCCCTACACCGTCGCCACCTATAATAAATTTATTAACCCCTATCCTGCCCGCCACTACGCCGCCGCCACTGTAATAAAATTATTAACCCCTAAACCTAAGTCTAACACTAACCCTAACACCCCCCTAACTTAAATATTAATTAAATACATCTAAATAATATTTATCTTATTAACTAAGGTAATCCTATTTAAAACTAAATACTTACCTTTAAAATAAACCCTAATATAGCTACAATATAAATAATAATTATATTGTAGCTATTTTAGGATTTATTTTTATTTTACAGGTACCTTTCAATTTATTTTAACTAGGTACAATAGCTATTAAATAGTTATTAACTATTTAATAGCTTACCTAGCTAAAATAAAGAGAAATTTACCTGTAAACTAAAAACTAACCTAAGTTACAATTACACCTAACACTACACTATACTTTAATAAATTATTCCTATTTAAAATAAATACTTACCTGTAAAATAAACCCTAAGATAGCTACAATATAATTAATAATTACATTGTAGCTATCTTAGGATTTATATTTATTTTACAGGTAACTATTTATTTTAGCTAGTTAGAATAGTTATTAAATAGTTATTAACTATTTAATAACTACCTAGCTAAAAGAAATACAAAATTACCTGTAAAATAAATCCTAACCTAAGTTACAATTAAACCTAACACTACACTATCATTACATTAATTAAATAAATTAACTACAAATAACTACAATTAAATACAATTACATAAACTAACTAAAGTACAAAAAATAAAAAAAAGCTAAGTTACAAAAAATAAAAAAAATAAGTTACAAACATTTAAAAAAATATTACAACAATTTTAAGCTACTTACACCTAATCTAAGCCCCCTAATAAAATAACAAACCCCCCCAAAATAAAAAAATGCCCTACCCTATTCTACATTAAAAAAGTTCAAAGCTCTTTTACCTTACCAGCCCTTAAAAGGGCCTTTTGTGGGGGCATGCCCCAAAGAATTCAGCTCTTTTGCCTGTAAAAGAAAAATACAACCCCCCCCAACATTAAAACCCACCACCCACATACCCCTAATCTAACCCAAACCCCCCTTAAAATAACCTAACACTAATCCCCTGAAGATCATCCTACTTTTAGTCGTCTTCACTCAGCCGAGCCACCGATGGAACTGAAGAGGACATCCGGAGCGGCAGAAATGATCATTCAAGGGGCGCTGAAGAAATCTTCCATCCGATGAAGTGATCCTCCAAGTGGCGCGATCAGCCAATAGAATGCGAGCTCAATCTGATTGGCTGATTGGATCAGCCAATTGGATTGAACTTGAATATGATTGGCTGATTCAATCAGCCAATCAGATTTTTCCTACCTTAATTCCGATTGGCTGATAGAATCCTATCAGCCAATCGGAATTGAAGGGACGCCATCTTGGATGACGTCCCTTAAAGGAGCCTTCATTCGTCGGTAGTCCGTCGGGAAAGAAGGATGTTCCGCGTCGGCGGGATGAAGATTCAAGACCCGGCTTGAAAGATGACCTCGCCCGGATAGAAGACTTCTTCAGCGCCTCTTGGAAGATGACCTCGCCCGGATGGAAGATTTCTTCAGCGCCGCTTGGAGGATCACTTCATCGGATGGAAGATTTCTTCAGCGCCCCTTGGATGATTATTTCTGCCGCTCCGGATGTCCTCTTCAGTTCCATCGGTGGCTCGGCTGAGTGAAGACGACTAAAGGTAGGATGATCTTCAGGGGATTAGTGTTAGGTTATTTTAAGGGGGTTTGGGTTAGATTAGGGGTATGTGGGTGGTGGGTTTTAATGTTGGGGGGGTTGTATTTTTCTTTTACAGGCAAAAGAGCTGAATTCTTTGGGGCATGCCCCCCACAAAAGGCCCTTTTAAGGGCTGGTAAGGTAAAAGAGCTTTGAACTTTTTTAATGTAGAATAGGGTAGGGCATTTTTTTATTTTGGGGGGGTTTGTTACTTTATTAGGGGGCTTAGATTAGGTGTAAGTAGCTTAAAATTGTTGTAATATTTTTTTAAATGTTTGTAACTTATTTTTTTTTATTTTTTGTAACTTAGCTTTTTTTATTTTTTGTACTTTAGTTAGTTTATGTAATTGTATTTAATTGTAGTTATTTGTAGTTAATTTATTTAATTAATGTAATGATAGTGTAGTGTTAGGTTTAATTGTAACTTAGGTTAGGATTTATTTTACAGGTAATTTTGTATTTCTTTTAGCTAGGTAGCTATTAAATAGTTAATAACTATTTAATAACTATTCTAACTAGCTAAAATAAATACAAAGTTACCTGTAAAATAAATATAAATCCTAAGGCCTAGATTTGGAGTTTGGCGGTAGCCGTGAAAACCAGCGTTAGAGGCTCTTAACGCTGGTTTTAGGCTACCTCCGGTATTTGGAGTCAGTCAAAAAAAAGGGTCTAACGCTCACTTTTCAGCCGCAACTTTTCCATACCGCAGATCCCCTTATGTCAATTGCGTATCCTATCTTTTCAATGGGATCTTTCTAACTCCAGTATTTAGAGTCGTGTCTGAAGTGAGCGTTAGAAATCTAACGACAAAACTCCAGCCGCAGAAAAAAGTCAGTAGTTAAGAGCTTTCTGGGCTAACGCCGGTTCAGAAAGCTCTTAACTACTGTGCTCTAAAGTACACTAACACCCATAAACTACCTATGTACCCCTAAACTGAGGTCCCCCCACATCGCCGACACTCGATTAAATTTTTTTAACCCCTAATCTGCCGACCGCCACCTACGTTATCCTTATGTACCCCTAATCTGCTGCCCCTAACACCGCCGACCCCTATATTATATTTATTAACCCCTAACCTGCCCCCCACAACGTCGCCGCCAGCTACCTACACGTATTAACCCCTAATCTGCCGTCCGCACGCCGCCGCCAGCTACATTATAGCTATGTACCCCTAATCTGCTGCCCTAACATCGCCGACCCCTATATTATATTTATTAACCCCTAACCTGCCCCCCACAACGTCGCCGCCACCTACCTACAATAATTAACCCCTAATCTGCCAACCGCAAAGAGCCGCCACCTACATTATAGCTATGTACCCCTAATCTGCTGCCCCTAACACCGCCGACCCCATATTATATTTATTAACCCCTAATCTGCCCTCCCTAACATCGCCGACACCTAACTTCAATTATTAACCCCTAATCTGCCGACCGAATCTCGCCGCTATTCTAATAAATGTATTAACCCCTAAAGCTAAGTCTAACCCTAACACTAACACCCCCCTAAGTTAAATATAATTTAAATCTAACGAAATTAATTAACTCTTATTAAATAAATTATTCCTATTTAAAGCTAAATACTTACCTGTAAAATAAATCCTAATATAGCTACAATATAAATTATAATTATATTATAGCTATTTTAGGATTAATATTTATTTTACAGGTAACTTTGTATTTATTTTAACCAGGTACAATAGCTATTAAATAGTTAAGAACTATTTAATAGCTAAAATAGTTAAAATAATTACAAAATTACCTGTAAAATAAATCCTAACCTAAGTTACAATTAAACCTAACACTACACTATCAATAAATTAATTAAATACAATACCTACAAATAACTACAATGAAATAAACTAATTAAAGTAAAAAAAATAAAAATGAACTAAGTTACAAAAAATAAAAAAATATTTACAACATAAGAAAAATATTACAACAATTTTAAACTAATTACACCTACTCTAAGCCCCCTAATAAAATAACAAAGCCCCCCAAAATAAAAAAAATGCCCTACCCTATTCTAAATTACTAAAGTTCAAAGCTCTTTTACCTTACCAGCCCTGAACAGGGCCCTTTGCGGGGCATGCCCCAAGAAGTTCAGCTCTTTTGCCTGTAAAAAAAAACATACAATACCCCCCCCAACATTACAACCCACCACCCACATACCCCTAATCTAACCCAAACCCCCCTTAAATAAACCTAACACTAAGCCCCTGAAGATCTCCCTACCTTGAGTAGTCTTCACCCAGCCGAGCCAAATTCTTCATCCAAGCGGAGCAAGAAGAGGTCCTCCATCCGGTAGAAGTCTTCATCCAAGCGGGGCAGAAGAGGTCTTCCATCCGATTGAAGTCTTAAGATCCAATCAGCCAATCGGATTGATCTTGATTCTGATTGGCTGATTCTATCAGCCAATCAGAATATTCCTACCTTAATTCCGATTGGCTGATAGAATCCTATCAGCCAATCGGAATTCGAGGGACGCCATCTTGGATGACGTCATTTAAAGGAACCGTCATTCGTCGTTCAGTCATCGGCCAGGATGGATGTTCCGCGTCGGAGGTCTTCAGGATGCTGCCGCTCCGCTCCGGATGGATGACGATAGAAGATCCCGCTTGGATGAAGACTTCAATCGGATGGAAGACCTCTTCTGCCCCGCTTGGATGAAGACTTCTACTGGATGGAGGACCTCTTCTTGCTCCGCTTGGATGAAGAATTTGGCTCGGCTGGGTGAAGACGACTCAAGGTAGGGAGATCTTCAGGGGCTTAGTGTTAGGTTTATTTAAGGGGGGTTTGGGTTAGATTAGGGGTATGTGGGTGGTGGGTTGTAATGTTGGGGGGGGTATTGTATGTTTTTTTTTACAGGCAAAAGAGCTGAACTTCTTGGGGCATGCCCCGCAAAGGGCCCTGTTCAGGGCTGGTAAGGTAAAAGAGCTTTGAACTTTAGTAATTTAGAATAGGGTAGGGCATTTTTTTATTTTGGGGGGCTTTGTTATTTTATTAGTGGGCTTAGAGTAGGTGTAATTAGTTTAAAATTGTTGTAATATTTTTCTTATGTTTGTAAATATTTTTTTATTTTTTGTAACTTAGTTCTTTTTTATTTTTTGTACTTTAGTTAGTTTATTTCATTGTAGTTATTTGTAGGTATTGTATTTAATTAATTTATTGATAGTGTAGTGTTAGGTTTAATTGTAACTTAGGTTAGGATTTATTTTACAGGTAATTTTGTAATTATTTTAACTATTTTAGCTATTAAATAGTTCTTAACTATTTAATAACTATTGTACCTGGTTAAAATAAATACAAAGTTACCTGTAAAATAAATATTAATCCTAAAATAGCTATAATATAATTATAATTTATATTGTAGCTATATTAGGATTTATTTTACAGGTAAGTATTTAGCTTTAAATAGGAATAATTTATTTAATAAGAGTTAATTAATTTCGTTAGATTTAAATTATATTTAACTTAGGGGGGTGTTAGTGTTAGGGTTAGACTTAGCTTTAGGGGTTAATACATTTATTAGAATAGCGGTGAGCTCCAGTCGGCAGATTAGGGGTTAATAATTGATGTTAGGTGTCGGCGATGTTAGGGAGGGTAGATTAGGGGTTAATACTATTTATTATAGGGTTAGTGAGGCGGATTAGGGGTTAATAACTTTATAATAATAGCGGTGCGGTCCGCTCGGCAGATTAGGGGTTAATAAGTGTAGGCAGGTGGAGGCGACATTGTGGGGGGCAGATTAGGGGATAATAAATATAATATAGGGGTCGGCGGTGTTAGGGGCAGCAGATTAGGGGTACATAGGGATAATGTAAGTAGCGGCGGTTTACGGAGCGGCAGATTAGGGGTTAATAATAATATGCAGGGGTCAGCGATAGCGGGGGCGACAGATTAGGGGTTAATAAGTGTAAGGCTAGGGGTGTTTAGACTCGGGGTACATGTTAGAGTGTTAGGTGCAGACGTAGGAAGTGTTTCCCCATAGCAAACAATGGGGCTGCGTTAGGAGCTGAACGCGGCTTTTTTGCAGGTGTTAGGTTTTTTTTCAGCTCAAAGAGCCCCATTGTTTCCTATGGGGGAATCGTGCACGAGCACGTTTTTGAGGCTGGCCGCGTCCGTAAGCAACTCTGGTATTGAGAGTTGCAGTTGCGTTAAATATGCTCTACGCTCCTTTTTTGGAGCCTAACGCTGACATTCTGTGGACTCTCAATACCAGAGTTATTTTAAAGGTGCCGCCAGAAAAAAGCCAGCGTTAGCTACGCGGGTCGTTACCGACAAAACTCTAAATCTAGCCGTAAGATAGCTACAATGTAATTATTAATTATATTGTAGCTATCAAAGGCCTAGATTTGGAGTTTGGCGTTAGCCGTGAAAACCAGCGTTAGAGGCCCCTAACGCTGGTTTCTTACGGACTCTGGTATTTAGAGTTCAGTTACCGACACTCAAAAATCACTCAACGCTCAAATTTCTACCGACACCTCAGACCCAGTAGTAAACATATACCGACAAAATAAACATTCACGAATCACAAAACAAATATTACACAAAGTACACTTACACTCATACAAACACTACACTATGTTTATTTTTAAGATTTAATACTTTTTCATCCAAATACAAATGATCAAAGTTGCGAGATCTCGGGTGTTAGAAAAAAAACTACACAAATCCATTTTCCCATTGACTTACATTGACACACGGGAAAAGACCCTCATATACCTACATCTAACTAATAACATTATCACAAATATACACTCATCGATGCATACAAACAATATACACCACATGACATACAAAAAATATTTATTTATTACAAAAAGAACACGATTTAGTTACTTTTTCACACAAGCTCATGACGTCACTCACTTTACGAGGAAAACCAGTCTTAGAAAAAAAAATTACCAAATTTTAGAGCCTCCATTGACTTCTATTGGGAAGACGTGCTCGTGCACGCGAAACCCACATTTCCCTAACGCACGCAAATAGCGTAGACCGAAAAACTCCAAATACCAGCGCTAGAAAATACATACTTTTATGCGTTAGACCCAGCTATGATAAATAGATCAAGAAATGACTATTTCCCTATGGTGGATTTATGGATTTTAATTATTGAATATTCACAACACCATTAAATTGTTTCAGACTTTTCTATTACATCAACTACAAATCAACATCACTAGTAACAAACTTTTTGTTATCAAAATATTACATTTAAACGGACACAAAAATAATGTAAACTTTTCTGGATTCACAAACACTACACAATGGGAAACAATACTAATTTACTTTTATTATTGCATTTCAGTTATTCAACTCAAATGCTTGCAGCAACAGCATATCTACATAGGCTTAACACATGATCAGTCATGGATGCACATACATTACTTTTAACATTCACTCATACATGTGCATTCAAATGATGGGGGAAAAACACATTACATTCTCTCTAGGAATCACAAAACACAACATATGGATTTTACTGTACTTTTAACATCATGATTCCATCACCAGAAACCATTAGGAATTACGTACAACAAGAACATCATTACACCAGATTACAGATGTCACTTTATGGGAAGGAACAACAATGCCAGACCGCTATATAGAAGTCAGCATATGTGGGACACAATCACAATATATACGTATATGTACATAACACGCATCACCCATCACGCAACCACAAAGCACACATTTAGATTTTATTCAGCACACAATAACAATGTAGCACAATACAACAACACAATGAGGATTTCAGAACTACATAGGCAGGTTAATAATATCATGACGTCATTAGAAGATTCAACCATACACATCACAGATTCACGACTGTACCGCCCCTTTCGGAACTTTAACACTCAATACTACAATACAACATATACGTAAACAACAGTTTGGAACAGCATTATTAGGGAGATTTGAATGGGACAATTAATAAATATTGTCAGATCGCAAATCACTTATATATATAATACTACAGATGACAGCCGGAAGTTATTCAGCATTAGTGCGATTTGAAAGGGACGCATACAATATTGACATCTCGGCAATCACTTATATATACAATACTACAAATGACAGCCGGAAGTTCTTCAGTATTAGTGCGATTTGAAAGGGACGCATACAATATTGACAGCTCGGCAATCACTTATATATACAATACTACAGATGACAGCCGGAAGTTATTCAGTATTAGTGCCATTTGAATGGGACGCATACAATATTGACTGCTCGGCAATCACTTATATATACAATACTACAGATGGCAGACGGGAAGTTCTGAATTCTTATTGCGATTTGAAAGGGACGCATACAATATTGACAGCTCGGCAATCACTTATATATACAATACTACAGATGGCAGACGGGAAGTTCTGAATTATTATTGCGATTTGAAAGGGACGCATACTATATTGACAGCTCGCCAATCACTTATATATACAATACTACAGATGGCAGATGTTAATTTATCGTTTACAAACAATATTGCAGCAACATTGATCGATCACATTCGATGCACATTATACACAACTATGCACTTTCATTCATTTTAGCCTGGACGTGTGCTTGTTACTATAAGATCGCGTTTCATAAATATTGATTACGCATATGATCAAACATTACAAACATGCACTGTATGTGTGATATTTGACACTTTCACATTGAGATTCATTGTTGGAAAACAACATTTCAGCAAACAACCAAAAAACGCCCACTGTGAAAGCATTCGCGCCGCTCACATACAAACAAGTGAATACAATTAGCAATCATTACAAACTCACTACCATTGGACTAATTGTACTATAAATCCCCCAAACAACATGGCCAATGCATCACTTGTGATCCACATCAGATCAAGTGCATACCTTGTTACGCTGTTTTGAAAGATGGATGACGATGACATGGTAGACGCTGCTGGTGCTGCTATTGGCGAACTAGCTGTTGGTCGAATCAGGCAGCCTCGGCGGCTCAGACTGAGACAAAGGGGTCGTCTGGTTCGAGGTCCTCCTGTCTACAGGGTGAGACCCACCTTGGAAAACATGAGCGACTTTGAGGTTTATGATAAGTATCGGCTCAATCGCGAACAGCTCATTGGCCTTTTCGATCTTCTTAAACCTCATTTGGAGCCACGTATAAGAATAAGGACTGCTGTTCCCGCCATGAGTAAGATGCTAAGCTGTCTATACGTCCTGGCCTCCGGGAGTTTTAAATCCGGAGAACTGTACATGCATGGCCTGGCTCAAGGTACATTCTCCGTGGTGTTTGATAACTTTCTGGACGCCATGGTACGTATCAGTAAGCAATACATAGGATTCCCACAGAATGATGGTGATTGGAGGCGCCTGAAGCGGGAATTCTTTGATATTGCTCAATTGCCCAATGTCTTGGGAGCCATAGATTGTACCCACATTGCGCTGCGTGCTCCAATTGATGACTTGCCCTTCAGAAATCGCAAACATTTTCATAGCCTCAACGTGCAGTATGTTTGTGACGCACAGATGAGGATTATGCATGTGTGTGCGAATTTTGGAGGGGCTAGTCATGATGCCCGCATCCTCTCTCTGTCGTCCCTGTGGAGACCGTTTGAGGAAAGACAAATGCCCCCTGGTTATCTCGTTGGTGAGTATTTGTGCACAACATGGTTAATTAGTTTGACAATTGCCACTGTAGTTTTAAAATGTTAGCGTAATGTTCAGCTATAGGATGCAATTTAACCATATTTTTTTTTCCCCGCTAATGTCTAGTTTTAGTTCAATGCAGATATGTAGCATGTCTTACCTTAAATGCTCAGATAGAGAATGCAATGTAACCATGTAGTTTGCATTTTACACAAGGTTTGGTTTAGGAGAAATACGCATATGTAGCATGTCTTAGCTGAAATGGCAAGATATTAGCTAATGTAATTTAACCATGTCATTGTCTCTTTCCGCTAATGTCTTTTAGTTCAATGCAGATATGTAGCATGTCTTACCTTAAATGCTCAGATAGAGAATGCAATGTAACCATTTAGTTAGCATTTTACACAAGGTTTGGTTTAGGAGAAATATGCATATGTAGCATGTCTTAGCTGAAATGGCAAGATATTAGCTAATGCAATTTAACCATGTCATTTTCTCTTTCCGCTAATGTCTTTTAGTTCAATGCAGATATGTAGCATGTCTTACCTTAAATGCTCAGATAGAGAATGCAATGTAACCATTTAGTTAGCATTTTACACAAGGTTTGGTTTAGGAGAAATACGCATATGTAGCATGTCTTAGTTGAAATGGCAAGATATTAGCTAATGCAATTTAACCATGTCATTGTCTCTTTCCGCTAATGTCTTTTAGTTCAATGCAGATGTGTAGCATGTCTTGCCTTAAATGCTCAGATAGAGAATGCAATGCAACCATTTAGTTTGCATTTTACACAAGGTTTGGTTTAGGAGAAATATGCATATGTAGCAAGTCTTAGCTGAAATGGGAAGATATTAGCGAATGCAATTTAACCATGTCATTGTCTCTTTCCGCTAATGTCTACTTTTAGTTCAATGCAGATATGTAGCATGTCTTACCTTAAATGCTCAGATAGAGAATGCAATGTAACCATGTAGTTTGCATTTTACACAAGGTTTGGTTTAGGAGAAATATGCATATGTAGCATGTCTTAGCTGAAATTGGAAGATATTAGCGAATGCAATTTAACCATGTCATTGTCTCTTTCCGCTAATGTCTTTTAGTTCAATGCAGATATGTAGCATGTCTTACCTTAAATGCTCAGATAGAGAATGCAATGTAACCATGTAGTTTGCATTTTACACAAGGTTTGGTTTAGGAGAAATATGCATATGTAGCATGTCTTAGCTGAAATGGGAAGATATTAGCGAATGCAATTTAACCATGTCATTGTCTCTTTCCGCTAATGTCTACTTTTAGTTCAATGCAGATATGTAGCATGTCTTACCTTAAATGCTCAGATAGAGAATGCAATGTAACCATGTAGTTTGCATTTTACACAAGGTTTGGTTTAGGAGAAATATGCATATGTAGCATGTCTTAGCTGAAATGGGAAGATATTAGCGAATGCAATTTAACCATGTCATTGTCTCTTTCCGCTAATGTCTTTTAGTTCAATGCAGATATGTAGCATGTCTTACCTTAAATGCTCAGATAGAGAATGCAATGTAACCATGTAGTTTGCATTTTACACAAGGTTTGATTTAGGAGAAATACGCATATGTAGCATGTCTTAGATGAAATGGGAAGATAGAGAATAATATTGAACTAGATTATTTTTTTTTAAAATAAACATTTGTTAGTGGATTATCGTGTACAAAACTTTTTATTGGACTCCAAATACTATTTTGAGGATTCGGTTTGAATTATGTTCTGTTCATAATTTATAGGTGATTCTGGGTACATGAGCCGGCCTTGGCTCATTACCCCCTTGCGTAGCCCGACTGATGTGTCTGAGGAGCGCTACAATAGGGCTCATAAGAGAACCAGGGCGGTGGTTGAATGGATGTTCGGGCTCCTGAAGATGAGGTTCAGGTGCCTGGACAGGTCGGGAGGAGCCCTCCAGTACAACCCAAAGAAGGTGGCTAAGATCGTTGTAGCCTGTAGCGTCCTGCATAATATTGCACAGCGGGCTGGGATTCTGCAGGGCGTCCCGGCGCACCGAAACCTCCTCAGAGATGAGGAGGATGATCCTGTTCTAGAGGGGCCATACCGGGACGAGGGGCTCAATGTCAGAGCAGACATCATCAACCGCCACTTTAGACTGTAAATAATAGAAGTTAGACTGGAGTATTGTCAATAGATGTGAACTCTAGGGAAATGACAAGTAGAGAATTGTGCAAACATGTTAGGATTGTTCATCAAATGCTAAAAATGTGTTTCATTTATTAATATTGGTGATGCTCTGGGCATTGGGTCCTGTAGCGAGTCTTTGCCACCTGGTTTTTAAAGAGGACATCAGCTGGTAAGTATAAATGTATGGACTGTTGCTGGCATGAATTGTACACAAATACATCATATGGCATACATTTTCTAAACTAGTATTTAGTTTACACATTACTTAAAATGTAAATACTCAGAAAGGGATCCTCTAGCATAACTATCCTCTAGCATGACTATGGTTCAATGTCACACATTAGAGGTTCGTCCTGCTCAATATGACTCATCTTCACACTTGATAGAACATAACACAAGATGCTACACACGCTTAGTAAGCTAGTGACAGAAATTTATTCTGAAATGGGGGGTGGGAGAGGGGTACAGAACTGATTCACACACTTGTAGTAATTTTTATTAAACTTTTTCTGCCATTAGGGAGCTGACTTAATCTAAAGACTGAAAGGGAAGAATTAGAAGCCTGACAGTGAAGATTGCCCAGACTGACAGTGGAAAAAGCCAAGATTGAAATTGAAGTATACCAATGGGATCATGTCTGGCATTATCTTTCCAATCTGCTGACCTTGAAAACCATACAAAGACATGTTCACATGGTAAGTGCCAACTATTTGATAGAATAAGGCTGTGGAGGCATCCTATTGGAGACACTTAGATTATTTTCTAATTTTTAGATGGTATTTCACAGTCCTCTATTTTGGAAATGATGAATAAGACACCTATTGAAGATCAACTGTTTACCCCTGAATTGACTTTCAAAGACCATGCATTATCCAGGTTGGTGTACCAATGCATGCTAGTTAAGAATCACAGGAAGAATGTTGAATATTAGTAGCTTACATACATTAGTCATATTTAGTTCATAATTAGATATTTAGGGATCACAATCAGACACTTAGATGATTTTACTTTTTTAGATGGTATTTCACAGTCCTCTATTTTATGAACTGATGAATAAGACACCTATTGAAGATCAACTGTTTACCCCTGAATTGACTTTCAAAGACCATGCATTATCCAGGTTGGTGTACCAATGCATGCTAGTTAAGAATCACAGGAAGAATGTTGAATATTAGTAGCTTACATACATTAGTCATATTTAGTTCATAATTAGATATTTAGGGATCACAATCAGACACTTAGATGATTTTACTTTTTTAGATGGTATTTCACAGTCCTCTATTTTATGAACTGATGAATAAGACACCTATTGAAGATCAACTGTTTACCCCTGAATTGACTTTCAAAGACCATGCATTATCCAGGTTGGTGTACCAATGCATGCTAGTTAAGAATCACAGGAAGAATGTTGAATATTGGTAGCTTACATACATTAGTCATACTTATTTCATAATTAGATATTTAGGGATCACAATCAGAAAAAGGAATACATATTATAGTTGATATAGAGGTATTTGAATGGACATGAAATATTACATTTATGTTCAGCATACATATATATTATTGAAATGTGATATACATTATTATGTAGAATTAGAAATTCAGATATTTAAATTTATTTTTTATTACACAATAGAATGGTGTATGTTTTTTTTTTAAATTTAATTAATAAATATCTTGATAAAATGTTGAACAAAGTTAGAGCATAGACACAAGATGATTGTAAATGTATTTTATGAATATTTGACAACGTGTGTATTAACTTTGTTAAAATTTGTTTTTTTTATTTCAGATTGTCATCTGATGACTTCCAGGAATATTTTTTTGTTTTTGTTTCAGAAACTTTTAATTTTTTAAATGGTAATAATAAACATTTTAGTATTAAATACACTCTTTTGAACAGATTATAATAAATATCCAGATAATCTGTCAATAAAAAACAATTTGACTCCCATGACTGGTAGTTGGCTATTTGACAAGCATAATTATTTTCACATGCATAAGATCAAATAATGCATTAATTTTAGAAAATCCACTGATTCAGAGAATATTACATTAAACTATCTTTTTTAAATTAATTGGGGAGTGAGATCCATCGATGCTTTTCTTTTGAAATTATTAGATGTTAAAATAATTTCGGATATGTAGTCAAAATTTGACATAAATTATTTGTTTTCACTTTTAAGAAGGGGAAGTGGTTCAATTACATTAAAGTGACAGTGTTGTTGAATGTAAAATTAATTTTATAAGATCTTGTATCTTCCTTAGGTATCTCAAAACATTATTTTCTAAATTCTTTTAATTTTTACATTTATAAATGTTAGGTCATTTAACTTGATATTTTTCACAAGCTAGTTATTGGATGCCAGGTTAATCGATTTAATTTTCTAGTGGAGTCATTTAACTATAGTTATTAATATTATGTAGTTTTTAAAATCTTACCTCTTGGGTTAGACATCACATATCTATATATAATTTTCATTCCCCTTTAGTTTATTTTGACAATGTTAAATCAACATTCCAAATGTTTTGGCCCTTAAAGGGACATTCATAAAGTATATTGTGTATTGATTTTTCAAAAATTCATAAAAGAATTTAAACATATTTAGAAAGTACTATAGAATTACATTCAGTCTTTAAATATACTTTGAAAAAGATACATCAATGCACATATCTTAGTCAATTACATAAGGCATCTATGTGCAACCAACAATCAGCATCAAAATAGCCTATGTATATATGTATTTAATCCAAGAATATATAATTACAATCTAATGATTGAATACAAAAACATATTAAGTTGTTCAAATATTATAATCTTATCCAAAATGCATACATAACATATAGCTTAATGTCCCTCTAAGCTGAAGACTCCGAAATACCTCCTTTACAATATATATTTCAGTCAGTGTGTAAAACAATCCAGAAGTTAATCTAAATTTGCTTTACTCATATGTTATACTAATTTAGCAAAAGGAAGGTGCTTAGGTTTCTGATTTTTCAAGCATTATTGTGAAATGTTTCTTTAAAGGGACATGAACTCAAAATATACTTAAAGGGAGACAGTTAAAAAATTAATGATTTATACATTCTGAATGAGTATTCTATTTTAAGCAACTTTAAAAATTGTATCATATTATGAATGCTACTTGTGATGTTGCTATCATTACTTTAAAAATAAGGCATTAAATAGGTAATTTATTTGCTTCAGTACTCTGGACAGAACTTGTTTTTTTTTGGTTGGATTAATTGATCCAACAATCATCAAGGACAACCCAGGTTTTTGGAAACAATTGTCCGTAATCTAAAATATCATTATTGATTTGCAAAGAAAGATAACAAGATAATTCTTAACATTTGAGAATCGGATTAAATTATAAAGTTGTTTAACATTTCATGCTCAATCTGAATCACGAACGCTAAATTTGTTTGGACAGTGTCCCTTTAAGAGATTTAAAGAGTGTATTTACTTCTCTTCTTATCTTGACATACTTTGCTTGAAAAGCATATCGAGATAGGCTCAGTAGATGAAGATTGTTGGATGCACAGAGATGCCTTATGTGATTGGCTCAACCATGTGCATTTAAATTTCTTCTGTTGAGGATATCTAAATACTAAGATAAGGGGGGCGGAGCTAGCCTAGGAACCGAGCAGAAGCAACTTGTTAGAGCTCCTGTGTAATTTCACTTCATTTATGCCCTAAAAAGCCTTTTTTCTTTATTTCTCAACGATTCTTTAAGCTACCCCAGCTGAGGAAAAGAAAGGAGCGCTGTTCTATTCTAATACGGCAGCGGAGGATTGATAACTTCCACCCCGGCTGCTGCACGCACTGTGAGAACCGCCTTGACCCGACATTAGAGAGAGAACACAGACCCAAATACTCGGGCGAAAAAGAAGACATACCGGCTGCCTAGGGTAATACAGGTGGGCCGACAAGCGGAGCAGCAGGGGCTTGGCAGGTGTCTGGGAGCTATAACACACTTAGCACCCGGCACTCGAAAAGGTGCAAACCCCCGCCATTACTCAGTGACGTCATCGAGCTGCAGCGGGGAAGAAGAAGAAGAAGGCGCCCTAACACCTTAGAGTATAAGTCGGATCGGAGCTCCACGATACAGCATTGAAGGTAACAGGTACAACGCCCTCAATCACATACACTGTATCAGCTCAGCCAAACCAGCTAGGATCGGGAAAAGCAGTGAAAGAGTTCTGTCTGGGCTAGGAGAGTATACTCCGTTCCGGAACAGCATAGCCCCAACATTTAAACATTTAAACATCTAAAGACTTATCTAAAAGATAAAAGGAGATCCAAGTGGCAGGGTTGACAAAAAGGACTTATAAACTGCCTAGTAATTAACAACATTTGTCCCCTGTAATCTGTAACAGAACACCAGCCTTTATACTTGAGATTACTTTGGCCCCAAATTACTTCCTCTGCTGTAATTCAGTTCTGCCAGCGGGGTTAGGAACTTGGTGTTACAGTCAAGCATAGTAAAACCTACACAGACACTATACTAGATCCCTCCTATACACGGCTGCACTCTGGAGCCCAGAAGGACAAGGTACTGCAACACAGGCAGCATCACAGCTTAATGCAGCTCCATAGAATCTCACACAGCCACTATACTGGTTACAATACAGCCTAACATTACTTGGACTGCAGAAGCCCTCAGTGCCTTCTCTCCCTCCCTTTCCTGTCATCCAAAACAGGTGGCAGGTCATACCCCCTATACCCTTTCCCGTGATCGTCCTGTGAGGACAACCACCCCGGGGAGAAGGACTTTCTCTGAAAGCAAGGCCCTCTGGAGGGGGAACAGGAGGAAAGGCCACACCAGCTTAAAAGCCTCTACATATCTTTCATACTATTCCTATAAATAAAAGGAGCTACAAGGTTGTACTTTACTCATTTGTCTGTGCTTTAACCATTGACATGTAATCTATATGATAGCCTCACAAGAGAGGGTCCATTTAGCACAGTAATGCATGGGGGAAGCTTAGCCCTTTGAATCTATGAGATGTTAATATTCATTTGTCCTCCATAACACTGCAACATTGCCACAAGTAAAGGTCCAGACAATCAAGATACTAAATACGACTTCCCATAGGTGGGAATATACTACCCAATACAACAGAATTGTACACGCCTCTTAATAACACAATGTCTTCGAGGAGGGTGACAAAAGGTGATAAACAGGTCTCTAAACCCTTTACAGTACCTTCCTTCTTTAAATCTTCACAACCAGCCAAACCCAATAAGGACATGGAGGAAGAGGAGGATTCGGATCTCGACTCCATACAACCACCAGAGGATAACACCCCACTAACTAAGGCAGACCTACAGACCTTAGTTTAAAAAAAAGACATCACTGACAACTTTGAGAAACTCTGGGAGAAAATCGACTCCATCCACTCATCGGTCACTAGCAGTCTCTCAGAGATTAAATCAGACCTAACAGATATGGGAAATAGGATAGACACGCTCGAAGACCAGAAAGATGCTATGGTTGAGAATGTGGATGAAATATCTCACGCGGTCTCAACACAGCAACAACAACTTCTAGAATTCCAGGATAAACTAGATGACCTGGAAAACAGGAGCAGAAGAAACAATCTCAGACTGAAAGGAGTCCCAGAGGAAATAACAGGGGGAGAACTTCTGGCCTACCTAACACAGCTTTTCACCCAGATCACAAATTCTCCCTCTGACTACACCTTCCATGTCGAAAGAGCTCATAGAGCATTGAAAGCTAAACCGAAGATGGGCCTTCCTCCCAGAGATGTCGTGATCAAAATGACCTTCTTTCCAGACAAAGAGAAGATTCTCCAGGCTGCTAGAAAACAACCCACTTTCAAATTCCAAGGCAATGTGATCCAATTCTATCAAGATTTAAGCCTTCGGACCTTGCAGAGGCGAAGCGCCCTACGTCCACTTACCTCCTTGCTGAGACAAAAGCAGATCCCATACAGATGGGGCTTCCCCTTCGCATTACTTATAACAAAAGACACTAAAGTCATAACTATTAAGGAACCAGAAGATATCCCCGAAGTATGTGAGGTGCTAGGCCTGGAAACTCCTTCGCTACCTGAGAGAGAATCAACCCTAATATCTAAACCACCATCTATGCGGACAGAGGACCAATCTAAGTGGCACACATCAAAATACAAGAAACGGAGGACAAAGGAACTCAGAGATAAAGAACTTTGACAATGATCTCAGCTTTCAACCTTATGAGACAAGGAATTTTGAAGCAAAACAATTAAAAGATGGACAGCAAGACTTCTTCTGGGTATCTCCTGCAACAGGATGCCTAGGTGGCAGAAGTAGCTGACAAAATAATACAGGCTATGTATCATTCATGCTTGACATTTTAAAAGTTACAAGAAAAGTTCTACACAGTTACATGGCCCATGAGAAGCTAGGGTTATGTTAATGTTATTGTTCTAGGTCTATTGTTTTGTAATACCTTCCCTCTCTTTTCTTTAATTAATAAGATAAAGCTGATATGTCTAGATGGGCCCTCCCAGCCCTTCCCTCTAATCAAGGGATAAACAGGGAACTCGCAACAGTTAACAAGTTATTTATATCAAATGTTCAATCCCAAAGTTAGGGATAAAGTTTTGGTTATTACCCCCAATAATGGGACTTGTTTCCCCCCCTTGTTGTTTTTTCTCCTTCTAGTGACACCTCCATGGCGCACTCCTGTGGACCCCAGGCTCCGAAACAAAACATCACTGCAAGTAAGACTTTACATCTGAAGGTAATCATGGACACGCACGACACTTTCAGGGCGCAGATAGGGGACAGGGGAAATCATAATGCCTACTAATATACACATAGTTTCGCACAATGTTAGAGGGCTCAACACTGACACCAAAAGAAAGGTAGCTATGTCCCAATATACACGCCTAAAGGCCAATATCTTGTTTCTTCAGGAAACACACTTCCTTAAAACCAATATCCCAAAATACTGGTCAAAACATTTCTGCACCCACTTTCACGCCACTGCAGACGCAAAAAAAAGGGGAGTTTCAATCCTTATACATTCCTCTATTGACTTTACCCTCGAAAGCACCTCGGCAGACCCGGAGGGCCGATACCTAATAGTCAGAGGAAAGATGCTAGATACTGAGGTCACATTATGTAACATTTACGCCCCCAACGAAAACCAACATGATTTCTTCAGACACGTTTCCAATCTCTTAACTCAATGGTCCCAAACTAAAATTATACTAGCAGGGGATTTTAATATATCTATGGCCCCACTAGTGGAAACTAAACATATTCCCTTATCCAACAAACAACACAGACACAATAGATTAGTTAAATCGATACAGGATTCTCTAACACCACACTCCCTGATGGACTCTTGGCACACGCTATATGGAGCAACAAATGACACCACGTTTTTCTCCACGGCTCATAAAACCTATACACAATTGGATTACATCTATGTTAGTCAGGCGCTCCACCCGTTACTGCAGAACTCAACTATTCACACATGTGTTTGGTCAGACCACTCTATTCTATTATTAGAGTTAAGTGGGATGATAGATAGCAATAGAAAAAGATTGTGGACTTTTGACCCGACTCTTATGAAAAACCCGCAGAGATATGACAAAATTCTGCAGTCGCTGGTGGAGTACTGGGGAATAAATATAGACACCACAAATAACCCTATAAACACATGGGCAGCACACAAGGCGGTGGTCAGGGGACAACTGATACAAGAGAAAGCCAGACTAAATCACCAAAATAGGCACCTATTAGAACAATTACAAAAGGAGATAGAAACTCTAGAAAGACAACATAAATTAACAGGGAAAAAGACAACATTGCAGACCCTCCAAACCAAGAAAACCATGCTAGCAAAAATTTTAAACTCCCAGGCTGCAAGAGCAATCCAAAAATTAAAGGCACACTATTTCATCTATGCCAACAAACCAGATAAATTTATGGCACACAAGATTAGGGAAAGAGGCAAAGCTACATTCATTCCTGCGATAGAAACGGAGCAGGGAATACTGACTTCGAACCCACAAGATATAGTTGACACATTCGCCACCTTCTATAGCAAATTGTATGATGGGAAAAAAGTCTTACATAACACAGAGACAGATAAACACACCGATGCATTCTTGGCAAATAGCCCATTAAAAGTTCTTACTAAAGAACAAAAGGATACTCTAAATGCCCCAATAACTGCCTTGGAAGCGGTGAAAGCAGTAAAAGACCTTAAGCCTGGTAAAGCAGCAGGCCCCGATGGTTTCACGGGAGAATATTATAAATGGTTTCACGCCACTTTAATACCACACCTAACCAAATTCTGTAACTATATATTAGAAGGGAATTCTATCCCGAGTGAGCTGCTCCTAGCCAAAATAGTGGTGATCCCCAAACCCGAAAGAGATCACAAAAGATGTAAGAACTATCGCCCAATCTCATTTATAAATCAGGATCTGAAGCTGTTTACTAAGATATTAGCGAATCGTCTTAAGGAGATTCTCCCCAGTTTGGTCCACCCAGACCAGGTGGGATTCGTGAAGGATAGGGAAGCCCCAGATAACCTACGCAGAATTACTAATATTATTTACCATCTAGAAAGACAGAGGACGCCTTCTCTGCTATTATCGCTGGATGCGGAGAAGGCGTTCGACAGGATTGACTGGAAGTATATGACCAAGGTTTTACTGAGAATGGGCTTTGAGGGCACCTTCATGACAGCTATCCAGACTATCTACTCGCAACCCCAAGCTCAGGTGACTGCGGGAGGATACAGATCTGCTATATTCCCCATACTTAATGGCACGAGGCAGGGGTGCCCCCTATCACCCCTGCTTTTCGCGCTCTGTATTGAACCTTTGGCAGCAAGAATTAGAACGCACCCAGACATAGAGGGAGTTAAGATAGCACAATCAGAATACAAACTGACCCTATTTGCAGACGACATCCTATTGACCATTACAAAACCTCTCATCTCCTTACCCAACCTATATGCAGTTTTAACATCCTTTTCGACCATCTCAGGTTACAAAATTAATTCGGACAAATGTGAGGTCCTCCCTATTGCTATTCCTCACCAGACTAAGAAGCTACTGGAGCTAAACTTTGATTTTCGATGGGTTAAGCACACACTTAAGTACCTAGGGATTCATCTTTCACAACAAACACAACACCTATATAAATACAACTACCCACCTCTGTTTCAAAAAATCAGACAAGATATAGCAAAATGGCGTAAATATAACTTCTCTTGGATGGGAAGACTGGCTGCCGTCAAAATGACCATTTTACCCCGATTGCTCTACCTATTTAGAGCGCTGCCAATAAAGATTGTCAATGCAGATATCGAAAGACTACAGACAGATCTCTCAGCCTTCATAAGAGGTACTAAAATAGCAAGAATTTCTAGACACCTAGTACTTAGGCATAGATCACTGGGAGGGGTCGGGGGACTTAATTTAATGGACTACTATAGAGCAGCGAGATTAGCACAAGATGCAATGATACTGAAAAGAGAGGGAGAAGCTGTTTGGATTAACCTAGAGGCGGAATTAGAGGGGAGGTCATACCCAGACTCCATTTTGTGGGCCACACAACAGAATAAGGTTGATAGCTATCATTCAGATTCACATACAAGAAACCTTACCATTAAAGTATGGTCAACAACTAGGAAAAGAGAGGACATCTTCCCTAAAAACTCATTGCTAATGCCAATTAGATACCTATTGCAGGGAGATACACATAAACATCTAGAAAAATGGGAAAACAAAGGTCTCTACAGGGTAGCGGACATTATAGAGAAGAACACACTGATACCTTTCTCTCACCTACAAGAGAAGATCGCCCCCCTCAAGCTACAATGGTTCATATATTTACAACTGCAATCTTCTCTCCGAGAGTTCCTCAAAAATGCGCCTAGTAGGGTGTCCACTCCGTTAGAAATTTCTAGTGTTTGCCCACATAGACCCAAACACTCAATATCCAAGCTATATGTATCTATCCAATCCCCCCCATCTGAACCAAAAACACAAGTAATGCTAGCATGGGAGAGGGAGCTGGATATAGTAAACATAAACAGGAGTGGGAGTTAATTTTTCAATCGGGAGATAAGGGGTTACTAAGTGTTGACTTAAAAGAGAACACACTAAAAACAGCCTTCAGGTGGTATTTGACCCCAGTTAGGTCGGCACACTTCAAGCCCCAGGGGAGTAACTTGTGCTACAGAGGATGTGGACAAAAAGGCACATACAGACACATGTGGTGGGATTGCATAGCTGTGCAAGAAATATGGAATAAACTATCTTCGTTTATAGGCCAGTTGATAGATGAGGAGGTGACCCTCACCATACAACAAGCACTACTACATGAACCCATAGAGACTTATCACAGACACCTGAACACCTTCATTAGAATTCTATGCACAATCACAAGAATATGTATCGCAAGATACTGGAAGGTAGGCGCACCAACATGGACAGAAATATATAATAAAATACAATTTACCTACACCATGTACGAGGAAGCAGCAGGAATTCTAAACAATAGGGAAACAGTACAAAAAGTATGGCTATATTGGATAGGTAGACAGGAACAGACGTCTAAGGTCTGAAACTCACATGAGCTGATACTGGGTTGACGGAGGTGCGCCATGGGAAGAAGTGTCTCCAACCCTCAGGTACTATACTATTCTTAAAAAGAGACACTGTTTTATATATGAATGGAGGGAGAAATTGTTTGGTTTGTTTACAACTAGTACTTTACTAATTGACTTTATTATGTTTGCAACGAATACTACTCATCCCACAATTACGTGACCCATCTTTCTGGTTATATAAGATAGGTTAAGATCAAAGGGAAAATTTGCTAAGGAATGTTAGCCCAAGTTAGTGATTTGCACTCTGTTTTGTGGAAAGGTATACAGGTGGGCATAGGGACGGTTGAATGGCCCCAAATACTTATATGCCAGAAGGGATGAGAATGTCATGATAAAAGTACTTCTTTCTTTGTATGTATATTACAAAAATATTCAATAAAAAGTATTTTAAAATAAATACTAAGATAAATTGAGTTACATTTTAAAGTCTAAACAATTTTCTATCTCTACAGATCATTTGATACAATTGTTTGTTTGTAATGTCTATTTAAAAATAAAGACGCCATTGCACAATAACATATATGAGCACTTCAGACAAATACAAGCTCGAGGTTTATTTACTAATAACAAACAAACCTGTAGTTTAACATTTATATCAATGTAGCAAAAGACCAAGCAGGACTACAAGGCACTTGTATTAAATCAAGATTAGAGCTTTATTTCTCAAACATTAAAATCCACAAAAACGAGCCTGACAGCTCCTAAGACAAAGTGTCTTACGCGTTTCGGCTTAGGGAATAGCCTTACTCATAGACATATCTGTGACCCGGAGCTACTGGCTTAAATAGCAAGTGCTCAGGGTCACAGATTAGAAGCAGCTGTCAGTATTAAATGATAAGTATCACAATAATGGGCATTGATAGATTGAGTTTTTTGACTCCTCTATTAGACAAGTTGATTTAGTTAGTTACACCAGATCAATTGTTACCAATGTATACAAAATGAACAAATACATATAAATTCGTAAAGAAAACATAAACTGAATCTATTACCACATTAAGTTTCACCTAAGAGATGAACTGTATAGGCAACCGTAGTTTCTTTCTAGCCAGGGAAAAATACACTCATATTGTCATCTTGTATGTATAAGCTGTAAATGACATATACAATGAATTAAAATGAATTAAATTAATTTATAAACAGATTATCCAAGTTACTGACATTATAACCTGAATTTGAACATTCAGAAATATTGCGTGGGAAACGCATCTTGAAACACCAGATTAGCATCTTTAAACATTAGAGTCTAATGTCACGCAATAGCACACAATCAATGTGCATTATAAATACATTTAATAGAGCAATATCAATACTTCACAATAAGTCAAGAAATGGATTTTATGACCAATAAAGACATACAATATTAAATGTGTATTTGTATTAAAGAAACAGACCGTTATTAAACCGAGAAATGTCTACAACATTTACTAATGTGACAGTATTAGATATTAAAGAGAATTTAATCATTAATATTTAACGGATCACGGATATTAAATCTGCGTCACACATATCCGCATGACAGGCCCATGAGTTACAAATAAGTCTACATGAAAAATGAAGTTACAGCATCACCAGGAGGTATGTGTAAGGAAGTTACTAAGATATGAAACATTAAGGAACGGCCAATCAGAGTTCATCACACAAACACAACTTGAGTCAGGATGGTCTCACAGACATTCTAACAATATTTCAAACTTT